>NC_090888.1:14599405-14626905 GCF_036669925.1 Montipora capricornis | reverse complement strand
TGGCAAGACTGTCTTGTGTTGATCCACTCCTAGCGAGGTGTGTCATGATTTTCTTGTTTTCAGTCATCATAAATCATTCAATAGGTGATAGTCTCCAGATGCTAAAGTGAGAAATGAAAGTTAATATCTGCGCATCCGCAAATATATGAGACAGAGCTGGACTACCGAGACATCCTCTTTGGGCGCGAAAAACAGTGTTCTTTTCTCTATTTAAGAATCTGCTTTCTCTGCTTCCCATGCCAAGAAATTATCGTGGTTCCGGGAACTTACGGCTCTTAGGGTGGCAAAAGTTATGGGAAAAGTTATTTCGCAGTGGATGAAAGCAAAATCGGAGTGGCTACCCTTTTCAGCAAAGAAAATAAGTTTGCCCTTCATCTCCCTCCTGTAGATCGAGGAGCGATAAAAATCAAAGCAAAGGCTGTATCAACGGACTTGGTAAAGTTGGACTTTGAAAATTTTGAAAAGGAGTCTTCCAAAGCACATTATCTTAGAAAAACTAAATAAGAAATTACCACGAACCAAAATCATAGATGAGAGCGCGCGCAAAATTAAATACTTATCTTTAAAACGGGGGAGGTGTGGTCTGAATTTTTCACTTAAGAAGAACAATGTTCAGCTCCACGATTCAACTCACATATCCCACGAGGTATTGCGGCCACCCCAAGTTGCAAGAGAACGCTGAGAATTAATGCCAAAGCTCCGTTATCTCACACTGTTTTGTGATTCCTTGCGATGTCTAGATAAACCTATAACCTAGAAGAGTTTATGGCAGAGCTATCGACGAACATCAAACATCTGCGTCATGTTCTAGTTTTGCAGCACCTTTTAATTTCCATAGAAAGGTCTAAAGACAAACCTGATGAACTCAATTCATATCAGTTATGGAGCGCTCCAGGGCAGCATGATACGTAGACTCATATGTATTGAACAGCATGTTGGAATCTTCATCAGCGGCTTTGTTTGACGAAGATGGCTGAACACAGTTTTTCCGCAGTCAGTGGATTTTAAAAACCAAACCAAATATGGCGGCTAGTGGGAAAACTTGCTTTGCCCCCTTCTCGCGATGGTCTAAGAAATGCAGTGTAAACTCGCCCCCGTTGCGTAAATGAAACAGTGCTTTAGCATTGAAAAACTTTCAGAGGAGCCCAGCTAAATGCTGCACATGCGCATGCGCATTCGCTCAGTAATTTGAGGCAAACAGCTGTTGGCTGTTTTACCAAATTTCTCACAAACCCGTCATTAGATTTTGCAGAAATGTGGAATTAAATAGTTCCAACTACAAATGAATCGTCGATTTAAAAAACAAACATGAATAAATAAATTAATTAAAATACTCATTTTGTATGGCCATCTCAGTTTTATCAGGAATAATTCATAACTGGTCACATCAACAGTTGATTTCATCAACTAGTCACAGTTTAAAATGGGATCGTTTTAAAATTTTAGCGAAAGGGGGATCCGACACTCACTGTAAAATAAAGGAGACACTGTTGATCAAAGATTTAGAGCCGACCTTAAATGCATATGTCAGTAGCGAAAAGCTTTGTCTTTAAGTCAACTGTATTGTTATTTAATAGTTGATAGTTTGAATAAGTTAGTGATCCTGTATATTAATTCAAATTTTGTATTGACCGTCACTTCTGAAGATGTATGCAGAAGCATACGAAACGTCAAGTAAAATATAATTTCAAAGGAATGAGTTTATATCTGATGTTTGTCACCACTGTTTGTGTATTATTCTAAATAACTAAAATAAAATAAAATAAAACATCCGAAATTCAACAAACAAAAATCTGGGAAAAATAAAAAAACGTCTAACGGCGAAGTATGACAAATCCATCAGCTGAAATCCTATGATAACGGTTGTTACACATTCTTTGATTCTATTACTTCAAGTAAGCAAATGCTGCAAGAAACAAATCAGAAGATTTTGGATAATGAGGATTAAGCATCTTTAGGCCTTACTTACTGTAGATGCGTTACCATGGTAACAACCAGCAGAGCACATTAACTGTCAAAAATAGACACTGTCGTGGTAACACTTATCCGTGACCGAGTATGAGCTTCCAGGAAAAAAAACTGCATAAATATGCCAGAAATGGAAGTGTAAGTGCTAAAAGACTGTGTTCAGTCATCTTAAGATGTCTACAAAAACATTTCCCTCTGTGATCCGGCTGAGTGGTATATGGGGCTGGAATGGACTTTCCAACACTCGATACCAGCCAGTCCAGAGGAATCGTGATTGTTATGGGTGACGTAATCTTGATATCAAATCTGTAATGAGGCGTTTTCTTCACTATTGCATCAATAAGCCCTAGTTTATCCTATAGTGGTAGGAAATGTCCTGAAATAGAGGGCGACAAGAGGCAAGTTCTGTATGATAAATGTCGTAAAGAGTCCTTACGATTGTCCTCATCTTGTACATCCCTTGTCCAATTCGCTTTACTCCGCAAGTGAACATGACTGAATATAGATAACCCTAACCTAGAAACACCTCTCACTGTCAGTGTTACTGTGAATATATCATGAGGTAGTTAGAAAGACACGTTTCTGCTGGGCATAAGTGTTACACTTATGTCCAGACATGTCCGTAATTAGACGCATTTTCCATCCATTTCCGACAATAACGTAAGTGTTACGGTCAGTGGTATTTTTGATGGGGTTAAATGAAGCTGCAGGTATCCTCACTTGAGGATTAGAGCTTCGGGGCCACTTGCCGTTAATTCCCTTTATTGTATGGCAAGCAATTCTCAAGCTAAATGGAGCATTCTGATTGGCTGGTTTTTGTTAGGGATTTTACAGAACGGACTATTACCATGGAGACGGTCCGTTTTCATATTTTTTCTTTCTCCTTCGGGAAATTCAAGTTGAAAAAAGCACAAGATTTTAAAAAAGGCAGAATTAATTTTTTTTTCATCACAACGGTACAATTGTAGCGGGCGGAATTTACTTTTACTTTTACGCATTCACCAAGCGGAAAAGTGTCCGATCGCTCAAAGAAACGATTTCATATAGTAAACAACTTACTAACCTCACTCGGTCGTTTTTGTACGGACCTCGTGCCAATCTTCCCTAGTAGGGCCCTCGCGCGCGGCTAGTTAGAGGTTTTATTCCTGGACACGTGTAATAATGAAGTTGAGGAGAGGAAAAGGTGAACACTTCGTGATGCTTATCTAAATCCGCGTGAATCTAGCTAGCTACGAGCATTTTTGAACATATCGGCACTGAACCGACTCGTTCTAATTCAAGTGTCACCGAAGTGTATTTAGCGCCGAGGCACTAAATGGGGGCATTGTTCAGAAATCAAATCATATCCAATCATTGAGCAACTTTGTTTCACGGACCAATCGTTGGCAAGATACAACAAAGTTTCTCCTTATTCCCGCCAAGAAAACCCCTAATATGGGCAGTAAACAGTTCGATTGCCCAATCGCATTACTGCATTTCAGATGACGTCAAAGTGAACATTTCCGGAAAGTTCCATGGAGAGATGACATTGCTTGCAGCCGCGTTCGCGAAGCCAATGAAAATTCGCGCTCGTTTGTTTTTGTTCGATAAGCCAATTAAATGCTTTGCGTTTTTGTTTACGTTCTGTTTTTTACGTTTATTTTTCAAGGTCATATGAAAGCCGCTCTATCAAATCATAGGTTTGGTTTGAGGAGAGGGGAAAACCGGAGTCAGAGCCGGAGAAAACCACTCAGAGCAGAGAAGAGAGCCAACAAACTCAACTCACATGTGACGCCGAGTCTGAAAATCGAACCCAGGGCACATTGGTGCGATGGAATTTCTTTTACCACTGCGCCATCCATGCTCCCGTTGAACAGCGGTTAGTAGTTAACGACAAATACAAAACTAGGTACGCACCTTATATTGTATGGTCACCAGATTCTAGACACAACTCGGCTCCAAAACACCCTGCAAGCAGAGCCTTTCTTTTGCTTGCTCGATTTTAGCGTTCTCGAGAAAGGCTCTGCATGAATCGAGTAAGATCTTTATTGAATATGCGCTGCATGTTGCCAGGATACAGTCTCGAACCCAAGCCTAATATGCCAGATCTCGCCGCCATCTTGGTTTTTTTCATGGTACAGCGGGCTCAATGATAACCATCGGTTTTGTCACTAAACGGACGCTCGCACTGGAAAAACCGGTTTGACGAGAGAAAACAAGATTGACTAATCCAGAAGCTCGGGCTGCGGCGGCTTCAAGGAGTTGACGCGATTCGGGCAGAGCCTACTTTTGTCCTCCTCAGTAAAGAAAAAGAAAAAAGGAGGCTCTGCTCGCAGGGTGGCTCCAAAACGGCAATTACAGAGAACAACAACTATGTAAATGCCCCATCCGAAGCATGTAGCCGCTTCCTGGAGTATAACGTGCCTCGCAATTTGAGAAAACTGCATCCTACATTCAGGTGAAGCCAAACATGGGTTGTTGACGCAGCTCTGTAAATAGAATGCATTCATTTTATGATGGCATTGTGGTATAGATTTTTCCCCCGCCGAGAATGAAACAGTTCAAAGTTCCGAAGAAAATGTACTTTTGGACGGTTGTGTGACTGCGAATACTGCAAATATAATAAGGACGCGTATGGTAAGGTTGGATGGAACAACGGACTATTGGTCGCCTCGGCGGGATAGGTCAGTAATTAGATTGTTCTCTTTCGCTTTCTGCTTTAAAGCATAAGTTAAATCGAAATAATTTTTAGTTTGATTATTTTCTGCACTTTCCTTACGATTTCGTGCTACTGCCAAAGTTAAGCAATACCTTTTCTCACATTTATTGGTCACATCTAAGGGGTGCCTTTTCGTATCATGGCGTGGCAAATTACTATTCCTGGACCCCTATTCGTAGGAACGCAGTCACCAGAGTTCATAAGGATTCATCATTTACATATATTGCCTGCGTAACGCATCATCCTACAACTTTAATTTTATTGCGTCGTGTTTGACTTGTGCAAATAACAAAATGTGCGCGTCTGGGTAGAAGCAAAAACGAGCAAGACATTTGAATTACAAAAGACAAAAAAAATTATGCTTCTTGTGTGCACTCTTAACTGGCTTACGAAACGGGGGACCCATCAGTTCCTTTGTGGCATTCGTCTACATTTGCGAGACGGAAGACTATGACAGAGCCATCAGCCGGCTTGTAATGGTCCACTCCAAGCGGAAGGGGCTGTCCTGTTGTGTCATCATAAATCATCCAGTAGGTGCGAGTCTCTGGATCCTGATGACAGAAATGAAAATGAATACCTGCGCATTCGCAGTTGGGTCAAGCCTCGACATCCATTTTGGGCCACAATCACAGCCCCAAGGAATTATCGTGGAAGAACTTCAGGCTCCAATGGTAACAAAATTTTTGTCACAGTTATAATGTAGTTCTTTCTAAGAAAATAAGTCTTTTCTCTATCTCCCTCCTTAGCAGTAGTCGCTGTCGAGGTACAGATGCAAGCTAGAAAGTGAGGAAAATCATGGCCAAGGGTTTATCGATAAACTATTTCCTAGGATGCCTTTGTCCATAAAACAAGACTTAGACCTCCTCCCTCTGAAATCAAAAGATAAGTGCTTGCAAAAAGAAATACCCATCATATTGAAACTAGGGGAAGGCATTGCCTTAATTTTTATTTGAGTGAAATGAGCAAGGTTGTAGCTCCAAGAAAATGTCTTCCCTTTTTGAGCTCACTTTGGCCACAAATTATTGCGATTCAATAGCCGCTGCGAGAGAGCAGCAAAGTTAATGGTAAAGCTCCGTGACTTATTGGTTTATGACAGAGCTAACGGCAAGGATAACAAAAATACGCGTCTAGTTCTATTTTAGCTAAAACTGTTTTTAGAAATGTCTGAATACATACCCCCCGAACTCCATTCATAGCAGTTATGAAGCGCCCCAGGCCAGAATAGTACGTAGACTCATATCTATTGAATGGACTGTTGGCATCTGCATCAGCGGCTTTGTTTAAAATGTCTACAAGAACAGTTCCCCTTGTGACCTGAGTGGTATATGATCCTGGAATGGGCTTTCCAACACTAGAAACGTCCCAGTCCAGACCAATTGTGACTGTTATGAGTGACGTCATCTTGATATCAAATCAGTAATGAGGTGTTTTGTTTATTATTGAGCCAATAAGCTGTAGTTTAGCATCTAGGGGAAAGATAGGTCCTGAAATGGAGGATGACGAGATGCAAGTTGTGAATGATAAATGTCACAAAGTGTCCTCTTACTCTCGTCCTCAGTCTGCAGTACGTTCTTTACTAACTTTGCTCCTCAAGTAAAGATAAATGATTTAGATAACCCTAACCGTATCTAGAAGCACCCCGCACCCTTTGTATTACTGCAAGTAGTTTAGTTGGATTGACACTTTATGACGCTGGTTAACATTCAGCCGACGTCTTGTTAGCATTACTTTCGTTTTTATAAGTGATTAACTAATGTCCAGAAATTCGCTTTTTTTACATTCCCCATAATAAACTTTGTTTGCCCCCCAAATTTTGCGTAAACCATTGTTTTCAAATGCTTTAGGGAATATGCAGCGTCCCAAGATCATTTGAAAACAATGGTTTATGCAAAATTTGAAGGACAAACAAAGTGTATTATAGGGAATGCCAAAATAGTGAATGCCCGGACTTTTTTCCGAAAACTTTCCCGACATGGTGCGATTTCGCACCCTCGCCCCAGGGTCAGTTAAAAATGAGTGGCGTGGCTCAGTTGTTAGGGCGTAGGGTTTGCATGCGGTTGCCCTGGGTTCAAATCCCGTCCCGGCCTTCGGTTTGGATTTGTTTCCGGTTGTCCCGGATTCAAATTTACCACGCTTTGTAAATAGCCAATTGGTTGCCTCCTAATAGTTGGGGATCTTAATCATGTTTCTGTTAAGTTTGACTTGTTTCTTTCAAGTTATGAAATGTGTAGTACCTGTGAGCTAGTGCACTTCCACTATAAACAAAGCATTCACATTAATTAATTAAATGCAAGCCCGATTTTGATATCGAACAAGATGTGCCCTGTTAAGTCTAAACATTTTCCACCCATTTCCGACAGTAAGTAAGTGTTTAGGTCAGCGGTATTTTTGGTTGGGGTAAATGAAGCCAGTTATCCTCACTTATCAAAATTGGAGTGCATCTCCTTACGTGCGGCCTGCAATACTTGCATACTAGATGCCGCCTTCCCGTCATTGCTTTGCAAATACATGGTATGCATGCATTATATCATTGGCATTGTCGTATAGACCTCCCCCACCTCCTTCGAGAATGAGACAGTTCAGAGTTCGGACTAATGGTTGAGCGAATTAATCAGAAATAATATTTTGACGGCTTGACCGAGAGGCTTGCCGAGTATCACGGGATGGAGCTGCATCCTATCTATCGCCTCGGTAGGCGAGCAAAATCGGTAGCCGACAAAGAAGATTTCGGTTAGGGTCCAGTTTGCAGAGCATGGCGAGGCAAATTTACCTTTCGTATACGGTCGTTCCCATTTGAAACGGTCGACGCCATTTATAACGGACGACTACCCAATTCTCTTCAAAGAAATTTAAAAGAAACAAACTAAGAAAAAATATTTACAAAGAGTAAGACAAAAAAGGAAAAAAAAACATTTATAAAAGATAAACTGGAGGAAAAAAAGAGTCCGAAAATTTCAAGACTCGAACTTGGGTTCTTAGCCGTCACCCTAAACAGAACCCTAACCCGAACCTTAACTCATATGACCAGCGAAACACAACTCCCAGTAACTGCAACCTTTTGAGTTCTTACACCTAATGAGTGTAATTCAGAGCTAAAAAATGGCATCGACCGTTTCAAATGGCAACGACCGTTCTGAGAAATGGCAACGACCGTTTACGAAAGGGAAATAAGCCATGGCGAGTGCACGCGCAAGTCTTTTTCCTTCATATGTTGACTATGCGCGCCAGAATCGTGACTTTGCACACTAAATGAAAATTTCCGCTTTAGATATTTTAAAGAAAACAGCGGTAATTTAAGAGGCAAACACTTTTTGTACAACAAAATAATGTCTTAATTATTTCTGTGAATTCTGCCTGATGCTTTGACAGTGTCCTAAATACAGCTCAACGAAAGACAAGTGGACATGATTTAATTGGTTTCAACTTACTTAATACAAGTTACAAGTTACAAAGACAAAAATGTCTTACATGTTCTCTCTCTCTAAGAAGATAACGTCGAATACTATTTTCTACGCTCATAAACTACATGATTAACTAATAAAGAAGAAACTAGTATTATCATACATGAACACTAATAAATGATGAAGCCCATGTAGCTTTTTGACTAATAAATGATGAAGCCCATGTGGCTTTTTGTTCACTCTTAACATGTGATTCCCTCTCGTTTGTTGTAGGAAAGCTGTGAGCTGCATGTACATGATTTTCTTACTCACATATAAACACGCGAATAAGGAAATGAAATGAAAATAATTGAATTGATCGAACTTGATCAGTTCAGCGAGTTCCATTTTTCCAATAACTGTCAAAATTCTCACGCGCAATTTTCTTGTCAATTGTCAATAAAACTGTGGACCAAAAAAAACACGCAACATGTATCACAAGGCTAAACTGTGATAAACTTCACAGATTATATGCACAAAATGTGCTTTAATTGTTAAATCACTTTGTGTTTCTGTCCTTCGCATTAAGAACAAAGTGATCTGTTCTGGCAGCCAAGCGATCAAGAACTTTGCTTCCATGAGCATACTTGCTCAAGGCACGGCCTCTTTGAACTAGGAATACTTGAAGCCAGCTGATGGCGGAGCAGTCCAGCATCTTTGTCGCCTTCTAAATAAAGGGTTTCCACATCTTTGATTGTTTCCTGGCACTGCAAGGGCAGTGGACAACTCCAGTCCACATTCGTTCTTTGCACGAGGGTGTCGTTCGATTGGCCTCCCACCATTGACTGTGTCTTCATAACTGAGTAGTAGGACGCAAAAGGTGCTTCAGAGCCACTCATAGCCAATGCCACATCAATTGCAATACAATATTCTTTACCAGTCATCTGGTAGATGGTCTCATTAGTATAGAAAGTTGAAAATGCAGTGGCTTGGTCCAGCCTAGCAATGCAGACACCGTCGTCGTATTCAAGTTAAACGTGAATTTATCTTCAATCTCGAATTCTTCACTCTTGACCTCGAATTCTCCCAGTAATGTTTGGCAATGTGCCCCTTCTAGGGGAGGAAATCAGTCATTTCGACAGTCACCTAGATTGTTCCGCACAACTTGATAAACAGCATCCTTAAACGACTTGTGTACTTGCTGTGATAGGGATGGCAACAAACTTAACTCCGGTTCTTCATCTAACAATTTTGCCATGTGTCTAGCAATCAACACTCAGCAGGATGCACGCGTGGGTAAAGGCATAAAGCCCGAAAGTAGGTTCTGGACAGGATTGAGTTGCGTGCGTGGCCAGCATGGGGTTATCATGGTTACGGGATCGCGCCTGCACGCGTGGGTTCTGGCCAGAAATCGCGTTGCACAAGATGCACGCCGCTGGAAATGACCCTGCACGCGCAAGATCTAGTCGAGTTCTGCCATGCTATGCAGACTGGCAGGTCAGAAACTGATTCTTCCAAAACTCCCACATTTCGTTGGGGTGAGAGAATAGACTAATGTCATCCCATTGAATTAATTCAACGTCCGCTAGGATTTCCTCCTTATTGAAATTTTTGAAACTCCGGGTGCTAATAATCTTAACACACCCAGGGATGGTATAACGTGTTTTACGAATTAGATAGACAAGGGAGTTGTCGCTAATACCTAAAGGCATACCTCCTGCTCTAACTATTTTGTCTGGGGTATTAGTTATGCATAGGTCAATTAGGGACTGAGATTGAGCAGTTACTCTCGTTGGCTCCGTAATCAGTTGAATAAGACCCAAGATCTCACAAATATTGATGAGTTTGGAAGAATTGCTATCTGCGACATCAGATAACAGGTTTGTAATCATATCCCCGACAAGGTAGAGCTCCCGATTAGAACCATCAATATTACCAATTAAATTTTCAAAGTCATTAAACAGATCAGGAGGAGAATTTGGAGGTTTATACCAGGTACTGACAAGGAATGGCCGAGAGTGGGGTTTACGTATTTCGACAGTAAAACATTCGAGCCTTTCAATCATAAGCTCCTCGCAAACTTTAAAATTAAGGTTACTACTTAGGTAGAAGCAAACCCCACCACCTTTACGACCATTAATTTGTTTGTTTCGCCATACAATTTCATAACCTGGTATATAAACTTCGTGGTCGTTAATTGTGTTATCTAATCTCGATTCGTTGATGGCGAGAATGTCAATTTTAGAATCTCTCATAAAAACTCTAAGTTCAGAAACTGATTCCAGCTAATAATTCCAGCCAATAATTACATTCGCTAAAAGTAGTTTGACTTTCTCCAAAGTAGGAGACAAGATCAAGGCGTGTACACAAGAGGGCTCCTAGTGCGCATTAATTTTATTATTAAATATTGGAAAGGTTCCAGATTCCTGAGGTGTAGCAAGAAGCGATCGCGAGTTCCAGTCTTTGTTTTTAGGTATTCAGTTTTGGGTTGAGCGGTATCTGCAGTGGGGTGGATACGGTGGCCCACAAGGGACATGCTGTAAATTAAAAAGTTGCAGGAAATTCATTGTCGTTGCTGCAAATTAAAACATCAAAAGTATGTGCGAGCACTGAAGGAAGGAGGAATACTCAGTACTCGGTACTAGGATTTTTATATATTTGAGTTTGAAGCTGTCATTTTTTTTTTCTCAAAAGCCAGGCTCTGTCCAATCGTGTCTATAATGCATCGGTACTCACAGTTTTTCCCTTAAAGGTGGCCAAAGATGTAAGACTTGCCATGTTTCAGTTTAAAATTGTGCATCATATAATACCACCCAATGCTAGTAGCATTGGGTGGTCGTACATGATGCACAATTTTAAACTAATTTTTGATTGTATGTTTTTAGTGAAAATATGAGTGCAGAGTAATTATGATCTATTAAAACAACTGTTTGAAATTGTGATTCGGTCGTGTTAACAGTGTATCACTCCAACTTTTGATATTACTGCAGTCAAGTCTTTTAAGTTCCTGTCGGAAATCACTTTTATGCAGAACGAAAGTGAGCTTTTTTGACGGAATTTTGTATTTTGGAAAAACCCATTGTAGTGTGGAACGCGTTCTACTCTTTGCAGAGATAAAATCATTGAACTTGATAGCTGTCACCTTTGCTAGCAAAATCAAACACTAAACCATCTTCTTGTTTCTCGTTTGTCTAAATTACCTCTAGGAAATGTTTTTGTCGTTGGTGAAATGTTAAGCACAATGATTCAACCGATTTGCGCCCTAAAGACATATAATACGCGGCGTTACAAACTCTTTTAATTCACAGCGCGGTTTGATTCTTTGTCTATTGATTGCAAAAATACTACATTTATAATGCTCCAAGAGAACAAAGAAAATTACTATTTGGAAACCCTCCTCAGTAGCTTTCCTTAAAAGCAAAGTGGCAGAGCAAAAAATAAAAGCAAATTACAGATCAGTATGTAAGTTACATTGGTTTAACATGCTCTTTTGAAGCCTGGCGACGATATTTATTTCAGAACTAATCACGAGGGTGTAATTAGTATGGTAATGCATTGCTAGTATTGTAATTGATGTTAATGTTACGTTGTTAAAAATGTTTGTATTGTAATTTTTGTACAGTAGATAATGCTTGCACTGTAAGTCAAAATGTATTGCTATAATAACAAAAAAATAAAAAAATTAAAACATCAACCAACTTTCTATTTTCTACACAAATAACAGAAAAAAAATCTGTCCTTTCATAACTGTAAATGAGTGTTGTCCAAAGTAGTGTGTATATAGATATATATGACAGAAATCAAATCAATTTTTCTCTTTCCTTGGCTGACGCACAAAAATAAGTTCCCGATGCTGTTGATCAGCGAATGTTCTTAATCCACCATCGATCACATTTACAGTAGGGTAAGGCGTCACTTGATTCCTGTCGTATATATTTCTCCATTTCGTTACAGACATGATCCCTCTTTGTAATTGTTAGACTACTCAGTTGGGATATTTCCGTATTCGCAGTGTGCGGAAAGTCAGCGGGAAAGAGCATCCCTGCAAACTAGTATTCAGTTTTGATCATATATTGACATTCAGGCACTGAGCCTTTCAGATTAAGCGTATCTATTGCACTGAAACAAAAAAAGATATTTAAAAAAAATGGTGTGAATTTACCTTTACCACGTCCACGTCGTCGTCACATGAGCCTAGTTTAATGGCCTGTAGAGCTCCCAGGAGTCTCCAGTAGCTCAGTGGTACTGGGGACTAAGATTTCCTTCTCGCCGTCGTTGCCTTTGTTAATTTTTGATGTCATCTCCAATCATTTCTGGGATGGGGGTGCTGGAATCTCAGCCATCAGCTAAATTTTTGGCCATTTCTCAGCAAACAGTTAAAAGACACATCAACAATTCTCAGCTAACAGTTAAAATCTTGGCCGAATCTCAGCTACAGTTAACCCCATCCATACCCTCTTTCTGGAATTTGTTTCAGTATCTCAGAAGTAGGTTAGTAGTTTTACCAAAACATTTATGTTCTTCGACTCCCGTAGGACAAACCTTTTCACACTCTGTGGCTGTTCACCTTTCTCACTGCCATGAGTCTCAACAGAGCCTCTATAGCGAAAGTCGGAAGCCAGCGACGTGTGTCTGATCCCTGTATTATCATTGTCTCCTAGGTCCTTGTTTCACCGGAAGCGCTGTTAGGACTAGCATTTTTCTATCACTGGCTGCCCAAAACCGTGAGTTACTTCACCAAATATATTGCTTTGAACCGTGACTGGAAATCAGTGGGATCTTACGACTGCTGAGACCGAGAGCGTCTTGGTCAGACAAACTGGGCTTGCTCAACGGAAACGCTTTCCCAGCCAGACGCTACAAAATCAACAGGTCGCCTGAGGTTGATTACAGAGTTGCTGTAGCAAGAGGCAGCCTTATTGTGCAGACTTATTCAGCAGAAAAGACGTTATCCATTTACTAAAAAGGGATTTAAAAACACTTAAGAAAACATTTAAAAAATGATTATTATTTTTTGTTTATTCACGTAAGGGTGCTCAATCACAAAGCCAGCGCAAAATTAGAGTTACACGAGACAGGACCCGCGAACGACAAAGACGAAAAAGACAATACCCGCGCTCGCCTTAAAATACGTAACAACTTGCGTACAATGCAGGCCAGTACCTTCCCGAAAGAGAACTTGTTTCTTTTTTTTTTTTCTTTTGAAACACCTGCACAACATTTGTGGCCTCCCATTAACGTCAAGCGCTCGTGCTCCCTTACTACTTTCAAAAAAATTAATGTTATGTAGAAATACAGCTTGTTGAAAGAAAGAGAGTTTACTGCACAGCAAGACTGGGAATTTCAACAAATACGGTTTACTTAAGAAATTTTAAGCAATGATGACATCACCAAAGACAAAATTTTAGCCAATCAGTATTTTGGGTCTATTCGAAAATAGAAGGGAGGCGTGCCGGCTCGCTCGCCCCTTGAAGAGAGATCCTGCTGGCAAGCTAGCCAAGCTAAAACTGAGATGTATCCGGGTGTAATCGTTAAAACCTAACTCATACTTGCTTCTTAAGCAAAAAGCAACATGTTATTCACCTTGTTCCAAAGTGGCCGCCATTTTAGTATTATTTTGTTTGATTGCAAACTGGTCCTTTTGGCCTCGTTCAAGGTTAAATATTCTATTGAATTTTTATGTTGATCCTTTTTAAACAATTTTGCTCTCTAAATTGACCTATGGACTCTCGATTTATGGTACTCGCAAGGCTGACCCTGTTGTTACGGATTGCTCTCTAAAGAGATGCCATAAAAGGCGCTACATCTCAGACAAATTAAGTATTTATGATCTTTTGGAACAATCTGACAGAAAGCTCTACCATAAAATTAGAGAGGGCGAAACACCATCATCTACCGATTGTAAAGGACTGTTCTCAAAGGCTTCGAAGAAAGATATTTCAGTTAGCTTTAGTTAAAACTGAGCGTTTCAAAAACTGTTTTGTAAATAGGCTATGCTTCAATTATAATTTAAGAATATGATACAATGCTAGCCGGCAAGCCTCCAATGTCCTCTGTAAACTGGAAAAATAGGAACCTTACCATCAAGACTAAAGTAAGGGTATAGGAAGCATGTGTTCGGAGCATACTTTTGCATGGCTCTTCCTCCTGGACAACTTACCGCCACCAAGAAGAACGACTCAGTGCCTTTCATACAAGGTCACTACGGGCAATACTTGTTGGTGTGTCATGGAAAGATATAATGAAAAATGAAGAACTTTTTCAAATTACCCGTTCCTGACCTTGTCATCTCTTCTAAATTCAATCAACTTTGATAGACTGGTCATGTTCACAGAATACCGAAATCTCGTTTACGTCACTGCTTTCTGCACAGTGTTCTTAAAAACGGAACAAGGCCAATTCGCCGAGCTCGCTATAAGGATGCACTGGGATCTGAGGGATTCTGGAATTGACACCTTTACATGGACGTTTGCATGCAATCGCCAAGACACCTGGCGTTCGAGCCTCCAGCGTGACTTCAGAGTGGATGTGGAGGCAAACTAGAAAGGCTCAAAAGAACGGCGGAATCTCGTGTCACCTATTGATGATGACGGAGCTTGATTCTTCCTTGGCATAGTCGGTAATGACTGCAGCTAGCCTGAGCATTTTTGAACATATCGGCACTGAACCGACTCGTTCTAATAACAAGATGACGATGACAAACTTTATTCAAGTGTCACTGTAGTATATTTAGCGCCGAGGCACTATATGGGGACACTGTTCAGAAATCAAATCATATCCAATCATTGAGCAACTTTGTTTCTCGGACCAATCGTCGGCAAGATAAAACAAAGCTTCTCCTTATTCCCGCCAAGGAAACCCCTAATATGGGCAGTAAACAGTTCGATTGCCCAATCGCATTACTGCATTTCAGATGACGTCAAAGTGAACATTTCCGGAAAGTTCCATGGAGAGATGACATTGCTTGCAGCCGCGTTCGCGAAGCCGATGAAAATTCGCGCTCGTTTGTTTTTGTTCGATAAGCCAATTAAATGCCTTGCGTTTTTGTTTACGTTCTGTTTTTTACGTTTATTTTTCAAGGTCATATGAAAGCCGTTCTATCAAATCATAGGTTTGGTTTGAGGAGAGGGGAAAACCGGAGTCAGAGCCGGAGAAAACCACTCAGAGCAGAGAAGAGAACCAACAAACTGAACCCACATGTGACGCCGAGTATGGAAATCGAACCCAGGGCACATTGGTGGGATGTAATTGCTTTTACCACTGCGCCATCCCTGCTCCCGTTGAACAGCGGTTAGTACTTGACGACAAATACAAAACTGGGTACACACCTTATATTGTAGGGTCACCGGATGCTAGACACAACTTGGCTTCAAAACGGAAATTACAGAGAATAACAACTACGCAAATTTCCCATCCGAAGAACATGGCGAGAGAAATGAAACTTCCTGGAAAATAACGTGCCCCGAAATTTGAGAAAACTGGATCCTATATTCAGGTGAAGCCAAACATGGGCTGTTAACGCAGCACTGTAAATGGTATGATTGTATTATATGATGGCATTGTTTCCCCGCCGAGAAGGAGACAGCTCGGAGTTCCGAAGAAACGGTTGTACGGTTGAGTGACTGCTAATATAGTCAGAACTAGATATTTTGACGAAGGCAAGGTTGGGGAGACTATCCTCTCCTGGGTGTCCTGGAATGAAACAGCGGACTATGGGTCACCTAGGTGGGTAGGTCAGTAAGAAGATTTTTCGCTTGCGCTTTCTCCTTTAAAGCATGAATTAAATCAAAATAATATTTTCTGCACTCTTCTCAGGATTTCGTGCTCCTGCCAAAGTTAATGAATACCCTTCCTCACATGTATTGGTCACATCAAAGGGGTGGCTTTTTGTATCATGGCGTGGTAAATTACAATATTCCTGGAGCAATATTCGTAAGAACGTAGTCACCAGGGTTAGTTAGCTGTTTATATATGTTGGCTGCGTAACGCATCACCCTACAACTTTAATTTGATTGTGTCGAGTTTGTCTTGTGCAAATAACAAATGTGCACGTCCGGATAGAAACAAACCGACATTGAAAAAGCAGATTTTGGATGCAAAAACGGGCAAGACATTGAATTACAAAAGATAAAAATTTTATGCTTGTTGTGTGCATTCTTAACTGGCTTACTGAACGGGGGACCCATCAGTTCCTTAGTGGCATCCGTCTACTTTTGCGAGACGGAAGACTATGACAGAGTCATCAGCTGGCTCGTACTGATCCACTCCAAGCGGAAGGGGCTTTCCTGTTTTGTAATCATAGATCATCCAATAGCTGCGATTCTCTGGATCCTGATGAGAGAAATGAAGGTGAATACCTGAGCATCCGCAATTGGGACAAGCCTCGACATCCTTTTAGGGCTACAATCACATCCTTGTTTTCTTTAATGGTCTGCTTTCTCATGCCTTCGTCCATAAAAAGAGTTTTCCAAACCATACAACCTTGGAAAGAATAAAAGAAAAAAATCAAAAGATGAGTGAGTGCGAAAAGTAACACCCATCATTGAAACTAGGCGTTGCCTTAATCTTCATTTGACTGAAATGAGCAAGGTTGTAGCTCCAAGAAAATGTCTTTTCTTTTGAGCTCACGTTGCCCAAAAATTATTGCGATCAAATAGCAGTTGCAAATGCAAGTTAAAGAAATATTTATTTGGGAATAAAACGAAAGAAAGCGTCACGCTTTTCGCTACTCGAGGACTATTAATTTGCATTAGTCCACTAGTTGGGTGATACAAATTAAACTTATCATATGTCCCATACGGCCGCGTGCGCTTTCATTGTAAAGCTATTAGGAAAATACCCGTTTGAGGGCCGTATGAGGGCCGGAAAAAGCCCGTACGGCCCTGTTAGGAACACATACCGCTCAGCGCCATGCGATTTTAGAAGATCTCGTCGCTTTTTAACATCCAAGTGTTTTACAGCCAGAAAAGTAAATGCAAACAACATATTAGGTAAATTTTCTGTGCAAATGTTTGTGACTTGTTTTCTCCAATTTCATATTCTGAGTGCTCATGAATAGTGTAAAGAGCCTATGTGATAAAATTGCTTATTGACTGAGTTTAGGTCTGGCCAGACAGGGAAATATTTGGCCTTCGGTCATGGAGCACGGACCTCGCTGCGCTCGGTCCGTACACCATGATGACCTCGGGCCAAACATCAGCATCGTAACTAGGTTCCATTTCCGCCACTCTCTCGTGTCTGATGTTCCGTTCCTCCCCGAGAGAGCTTCGGGGAGAATGAAGACAGGACCGCGCTTAGGGCTCCTTTCGCAAAACGGTGGCTGGTAATCGAGCCAACATCAAATTAAACTTGAAAATATCAAAACAAGACTACTTTATTGTGGAGTCTTGTAGTTTGTCCTGTGGAATCATTCCGGCACAGTCACCACAAAACTGTACTAAAATAATCAAAGTGAGGTTGAAGTACAGCTTAGTACATTGTACAGGAGTTTGCTAGTTGGGGAACTTGGTGTAGGTGGTGTCTTACTCGCTTCATCGTAACTGCTTCATTGCGACTGCTGTACTTTGGCATTATTACCTCTCCTTCAAAAGTACCTTGCAGCAGAAGTAAATTTAAAACATTTGGTTTTAGAGTGGTATCGCATAGCCGTTTTGCTGCTTGTCTGTCTGGACTGGATTCGCTAAAATAGGAACTAAACAGAGGGTCAGGTTGGGGGTGCTGGAATCTCAGCTATCAGCTAAATTTTCGCCCATTTCTCAGCTGTCAGCTAGATGTTTACCCTTTTGTCCGCTAACAGTTAAAAAACACGTCAACAATTCTCAGTTATCAGTTAAAAAACAAATCATTTCTTAGCTAAAAGTTAATTTTTTTGCCGAATCTCAGCTATCAGTTAATCCCATCCATACCCTCTAAATACCATGAGCAAGCCCTAAGCATAGCACAATTGTTTTAACTTGGTGACCCCAAATTTTCATTGCACAAAAGTAATCAACAGGCCAAAATGAAAAAATTCTGTGTAGCGGATTCAGAGCTACCTCAAATTTTCAGTTATTTAAGGCGTCTCTGAATTGGCCTCACAGAATTTTTTAAAACTTTGAACGAATGTTTTATTTTGGCATGCTGATTACATTTCAGAAATAAGAAATGGGGGTCATCGAGTTCAGTTTTGAGATATGAGCAGCTAAAGCCAAAATATGGAGTGTTTTTGCAAGGCTTTCCCGTTTTCACGGTAAGGCTTTACGTCAAAAAAATGATCGAATCTTTTTCAGCAATAATTGGTGTTTGATATGGAATCATAATATTACTGTTAAGTGATAAAGTGTTGTAATGTCAATCCTTCTTATAGGAACGTTTCTTTGAAGTGTTGAAACTGGTTTGAACCACCTTAAGTCACCCATGAAACTTTCAGGTTTCGTATTCTCGTAGCTTTCGCTGTTAAGTTTCAGACGACCAAAACAACGGCGAGTCGTTCCCGTTTACGCCGTCTTCGTAGCGGCGGCAGGGAATTTGGGACCTCAAGCCGAGACGACGACTTCTGTGAGAACGTCATCTGAAAATATATCTTCGCGTTATTCTATTGATCTCGCGATTATCCCAAATCGTTCGGCATAAAAATTGTGTACACACTCTCTAAGGATGAAATTATTAGGAACGGTGTTGTGAGGTAGAATTGGTAGAAACGGTGAATGAATGACTATATAGTAAACCACTCCCCCAGGCGTTTTTTAAGGGTCAATAAACAACACTTCTGCTTTTACAGCGCAAGTGGCAGTCGTGCACTTAACAATCTTAAGGGCGGTGCCCAATAATACAAAGGTATTTTTGCGCCGTCTACTGAATATGCGGGAGAAGCAGATCTTAACAAGTGTTATTGAAATCCAAAAGAAAATTAGGTGTAACCATGCATTTATCAAAGATAATTTATCAAGAATATTTGTTTAAAGTTTTACATTACAAAGATATGTATGGCGTTCTTTTCCAGATTGAAGCTTAACTAGACCCTCCGTGAGGGTACACTGGGTTGCCTGTGGTACGTGAACTGTTCCAGACAATTTTTTTCAAGTTGGGGGGTCATTAAGAAGTCATACCAGACGAGGCCCTTTGGCTCACAGGTCCTCACACGTTCGTACGACGAAACAGATCTGTCCTTGCGTAATATGTAGCTCTAACAGTGCACGATATTGTTTTGGTATTGTCTATCATTGTAGTGCCATGGTAGAAGTCTTGGGTAAATAGTCTGAGAAGACATTTGGTTTCTAGCAAAGTACTGAACCCAGAAAGATTGAAGAAAATAAATGGGAAGTGAGAAACATTGGCTTCTGGGCTGACATGTTGATAAACTTCTTTTCACAACAAGTTTAAGTGCGCCCTCTGAGCATCTGACAGCTTTGTAATACCGAAGTTCACGGAACTTAAGGGCCCACAGACGGATTTTTCGCACGTTGCTAAGAAAGTGAAATGTTACTTCCGGTAACTGACGTCATCATATCATGAGCTGACAAGAAAACCCACTCACAAGCAAAGGTCACCCCACAAACTGTTGTTTCCATCGAAGGTTTTTCCTCGCCCTTCCTCGCGCTCGTTCTCAGATCAACTGCGCATGCGTAAACGAACTGACTTCCGGTTTGAGAAAAAAGCTAAATTTCCGGCGGGTTTAAATTGAATTATTATTTTTTTTACATGGCACGTTTCACCCCCAAATACAGAATATAGCTAAGCATTGATTTTTTAAAATCATCTTTTTTGAAAAAGTTCTGGGTATTTCAGTATCGTTTATGTCTTTAAAAAGAACATTTTTCAAAATAAAAAGAAAACCATGCTTGGATGGATGCAAAAACGAATACAAATTCTCAAACCATCGATTAAATACCCAAATTGCGTTGCACGGAGACAAATTTAGAGTTTTCTTTTATTGGTCACGTGACCATGGACGTGGTATGATGACGTCATATTTAGGGTCATTGGCTTACAAAAGTTGGAAACTGACCAAAATAATGCCAAACTCTTTCAAATTACTTAACCATTACATCCTTAGCAAAGCACCCCAAAAAATACGTCAGTGGGCCCTTAAGCCCTTGCCGTTCGGCGGGGTTAGTGTTTGGATGGGAGACCAAAACAATATAGCCCTCATAAAATAGAAACATCGGACAGAAAATACTATTAACGCTAACAAATGCGAACCAAGCAAGATACAGATTTTGTTAGCTTGCTTTATGCAAAACAAATATTGATGTAAAAGTAAATAAATATGGATACACAGATTTTAAGAATAGCAGAAGGAAGTTTCAGGACGGTCGATCGAGAATAAAATATTTTGCCATCGGTATCAAAATTTACGACATGAAAACAACATTAATTTTGAACCACGAATATAAAAAGTTACCATCAGCGAAAAACATTTTGGGAGATTTTAGTTTTTTTGGTTGTAATTGTACTTCTGGCTGCACCGAGTAAATCGCACATCGGATTCAGCGGGCGCAGTGATCAAGTTACCGCGAAACAGTGAAGCATCTGTGTCAAATGATGCCAAGATACCGGGTTTTTGGGTTTACCTCGGTGTAAAAACCTGTGAAACTTTTTCTTTGTTTTGTTAGCTCGTGGTGGGGTTAGGTTATTGTTTGATGTTTTTTTGCTCTTTTGTTTTCCTTTGTGTTACTTCATCTGTGAGTTTCACAGGTTTTTACACCGAGGATGAGCCGCGTTTTTGTTTTTTTTAGTTTTCTTTTTCTTTCAATTGTTATAAATTTTGACAAGAAATGTGCGAATTCAACACAAAGATCACAATCGCCCAACTCTCAGAGGTTGACCATTGTTTCTGGAAAATCAAAAATTTACTCTCCAAGACAAGGTTATTTATCACCAGGTAATTCCATCGTTTTGGTAATAGCAGCTACTTTATTATTCATCAGCGTCACAATCTTTTGCCGATTTTGGGGGTCATTTTGTTGAAACTCAAGCACGCTTCCAACAGACCTGTTTTTTTTCGTGACTTGTGCGTTACCACAAAAATTCTCCCCGTATCACATTTCAACACATGTATGCAAATTTGCAAAGCTCGAAAAGTATACAACACGATAAATTTACAAAAGCTGGAAATTTCACAGAAACATTTTCCAGCGAAACATTTCTTGAAACAAGCAACATATTTGCTATAAGAGGCAAGAAACCCTTCCTATTTCAGTTGCGTGCGTGCAAGCGAAACACACAATCACAAAGCATATGCAATAAAAATAAATTTCTGACAGTTCACATCAAACCCTTTTCGAAAGAACCTTGACCGTAAATAATAAAGCACAAAAGAGACAACAAGCTTTCATTCAAATAATTTTTCACTGTCACATTTCCAATTTTTTTTAAACCTTTGCAGAGTTGAGTACAAAATGAATGTTACTTGACGGACAAACAGGCAAACTTTAAATAGATGCGACTTCAGTAAACACTGTGAGACACACAACAGAGATCACAGATCTACTTGTGGTATTCGAT
The DNA here is from genome assembly GCF_036669925.1 of Montipora capricornis. Lineage (NCBI taxonomy): Eukaryota > Metazoa > Cnidaria > Anthozoa > Scleractinia > Acroporidae > Montipora > Montipora capricornis. The sequence continues at coordinate 14,605,374 of NC_090888.1, read as the reverse complement.
TCCTTCTCTGTCTTTGTTGAACCCGTAATTTACCAGAGAAATTTCCATTTGGTTTCAGTGTTGTACGTAACACCACCTTGGCGAAATATTAGAAGTACAGCTCATTTTGATTTCGGCTCGACGGGCGAAAGATTCACGCTGTCGAGGTCCATTACTCGTCGCTTTTTTAAGATTCCAGATCTTTATGTTTCACCGCCTGTCTTGACGTTCCATTCTTGAGCTCCATATAGGTATATTTCTTTAAAGATATACTAAAAAGCCATTCGCGTTACAATGACTTTCGACGCCATTACAGGTTCATTGTGCAGAGCAAGCTACGCATTACCCCAGCCCCCTCAAACCTAACAAAATACGCAGAGAAGACTCTATGCACACCACTTAGCGGGGGAGTGACAGGCAAGAATTTTCCCGACCCGGAAAAAAAGAAAAAAACGACGAAATCAACGCAGACCTTGACTGGTTTGCCATAGGCAACCCAGTAATTATCTCTGAAAAATGCTTGGTTATCCCCAATTTTCTTTTTGGATTCCAAGAGCGCTTGCTAAGTTCTGCTTTCTCCGCATAGTTTAAACCGCGCAAAAATATACCTGCCTTAATAAGGACCACCCATAGGAATTCCGAGTATCTCGAGATGCGCAGAACGTATGCGCAATAACAAGGCACCGTCCTTAACTGAATAAAAAGTAACCTGAATAGAGTGTAATTTGAAGTGCTAGATTTCTATCCCATATGAACCATGTTAGCGTTAGCCCTACTGATGGAAATGGGCCCACACAAGGACAGAGAAAAACTCTGACCAGGGTGGGAATTGAACCCACGACCTTCGGGCTAGATCTCCGCCGCTCTACCGACTGTAGCTCAGTCGGTAGAGAGGTGGAGGTCCAGAAACGAGAAAGGGTCCAAAAACGAGCTCTATGTTACATATTTCCTGGTAAATCTTGTGCCGGGGCACTTGGTAGTACAGGAATAACGGTTTTTCGTTCTTGATCACCAGGATGCAATCACGAAACAGCGTTTTGAGTCTATACTTAGAAATTTTTCAGAATTAATTTAATTTTAAATTTGACGGAATTATGGTTATTATTGTTGTGTAAGAGTTACCCAATTCAGCAATTTATAACTGTGATGTAACTTTATAAACCAATCTTTTGTTTGTTTATTTATTTTCCCTTGCTTCAATAGAGAGTTACGGTGAACGCGAAGGGCAAAAATGACCACGTGACCATGACCATTTTCATCTTTTTCTACAAACGAAGTTTCAATAGGCTTTGTTTTTGTTTTTTTGCTAACAAAATACACAAGATTTACAGACTCCAATACCAAGTTGCCCTTGGGTCACTTGAAAGTCACAAGCTTCACTCCATTTTACGTGAAAACTTGAAACGGCACTGAAGCCGACCTAAACGTGATGCTAAATCTCTCTAATGTCGGTCATTTTATGTCGCGAGGACGATCGAGAACGCCAAAAAACACAAACAAACAAACAAACAAAGAAAATTCCAAACGCATGTGCACGGTGTGGATAGCAATATTTTCTGCTCATTAAATGTGTTGTTCTTGTCGACCTCGCTGATAATAGAACGTCGTCGTTAAATTGAATTCGCGTTCTTGTAATCCCCTCTCGACTATTCTAAGCATTTTAACTTGACAAAGGTGTGGCAAACTCTCAAGAAAACTCTCAAGAAAGGACCTAGTATCAATGGCCCTCAATTTAGGGAAGAAAATGAAAATTATCATCAAGCGCTCACGTTCTTCCTAAAACCTCAAATTTGGTCATTTCGCGTTGTTGTTTTGATGACGACGGCAAAGAAATGAAGAAAAAAAGAAAAGATTCACGTGCAAAGCGTGCAAGGCTATTGCTTCTGCTCACTGAATATGCAAATTTGTGACGTTCTCGTTGCCGTCGCCGTCGCCGCCTCCGTCGCTGAGGGAGTTTGAGAAATGACGACGGCTGTAGCAACGACAATGCAACAAAACGATAATATCATACTGGTTAAAACAGGAAAAATAATCATGCTGAACATGCGGCACGCATTTCTGCTTATGTTTCTGCGTTACTCTGAGCAAAGTTCATTTAGATGACTGGTTATGAAACTCTTAAAACTTCAAAAGCGAGAACAGTGACATCGCGCTTCATGTAAACGTGACCGTGACCATGCACAGTCTTTTGCCCTCGGTTCACAAACTGAGTTTTTAATAAATTAATCGAAACCTTTGATTGGCTTCAAATTTGAGGTTTTAAGGGCAACGTGATCACACAAATGTAAAACCTTTAATTCTCCATTTTTACTCCGGAACCGCTCCCAACCAATTTAGTCTTTAGGATACATTGTGCCAACGTTAACAGGGTGGAATAATTGCAAAAGACTTACAATGGTGAAAAATTATATTTTGGGGTGACGTCGGTATCGCCGCCGATTGCTGTCGTGGATCTTAAAGTGGGGACCTTAAGATGTACGACAAAATAACTGGATGATTTGAGGTCTTTGTTATTTAAGCAGAGTACCGCATATATATGAGTGTGTTACAATGCGTGCCGCACGTGCAGCAAGATTGTTTTTCCTCTTCAGTTATCCAATGATATTAGGGAGTTTACGACTACGGCTACGGCAACGCCACAAAGCAAGAATATCATTGGTAAAGGATTGAAAAATACTCGTGCTGCACGTGCAGCACGCATTTAAGTGCCGTAATCCACAAAACAACAACGTGAAATCATCCAATTTCAGGTTTTGACGACAACGCGAGCATACAACAGAAAATCGTTCACTTTTTATTTTCACTTTAGAAAAGTTCCTATTTGTTACATGATAGTTCGCCCCTTTTAATGAAGTTGAACAAGATAGAATAATATTTTGACTGAATAATTGTGAAAAACTTATGATAGAGCCATGTTATATTTTGAGGTTTTCGTTTTCGTCGACCGTCACCGTGGTAGATCTTAAAGAAGCGATGACGGATGCGGCAATGCCAGAAAGCAAGAATATGATTGGTTAAGGGGGGTGGGACTTAAATACGGAAAGACAATGTTTGCTAAGGAAGGTTTTTAGAAGAGCCCAACAAAAACATTCAATGGATGGTTCTATGAAGTAACGTTTTCAATGACAATCTGACATCACTTCAATTAGAAAGCACAAGCGCAGTTAGTCCCTGGTTTTTTCACCAGATGGGAACCGTCCCATCATTTTTCGCCAACTGTAGCATGGAATTTCTGTTTGGACAAAAAATGGAACTGATATTTTGAAAAGTGTATCAAAGGTGGGGCTTGTGACGTCATCATTTTTTTGAGAAATAGATATATTTTAAATCCATGCTACAGATTTTGTGTCAGAATGTCCTCATAAAGTTGCGTTAAAAATGTGCGAAAAACATAGTGAACTTGCTGAGTGTTAAACCAATCAGAACGCGACGCAGGTACGTGAGGCCGGCGCTAAGGAGACGCGGCAAAACGCGTGTGAGATTCTGATTGGTCAGCAAGCTGGCAAGACATTTTCGTCTACCAATCACTGAGCGTAGGCGAACAAAAACCCTGTCAAGGCGAAATGTCTCTCAAAAATTGAAAAAGAAACTTTAATCTATATGGTTTATAAGCTTGCAACGCTGTAGCTTGCGCGCAGGCTCTCTCTTCTCAGTCTACTCCAGTCCCGATATTAGGGACTTTAAGCACCGATGACGGCAACGGCGACGGCGACGGGAGAGGCTACTGGGAAAACCCAAACTACCAAACGCGCATGTCTGGCGCGAAAATGCCCTCACGTAGCCGTCATGTCGCAACGTGAAGAGAGGGAATTTGCCGTTGTGTGAAAACGTGAGTAGTAAAGAACTCATTTTCTCGGCCTGTTTTTGAATATGTTGGTGTTTTGAAAATCTACTGACCTCCATAAAGTCGAAGGATAGTTAAGAGGTGTTCTTGTTTTGAGTGATTGTTGCTTAACCACGATTTTGGCTTCTCGAAAGTGAATGAGATTGAAGCGATGGAGATTGTGTTGTTTTGTTTGAAGTTCGCGATCCTTTACCTGGTCTCCTGCGTTTGCTTCTAAATGTTAAGGATACCTGATTATACCACAAGGTCACAGTTAAAGTTGTGTAAGGTAGAGGAGTTCATAAGAATAATCTGAGAGTGCAACACTTATTGTTCGGTCAAAACGCTCGACAAATCTTACGGTAAATCAAGATTTGGTGATGTGTTGATGTCTTATAACAGAAGAAATTCTTCGTAATGGCTTATGAGAAGGTGATTTCTAGCCATTTTTAAGGAAGGCATGATGAGAAAAATACAGTAGTAGTAGTATAGGGGGGATGACTAGGCGAAATTATTCAAAATGGCGGCCAGTGGGAAATTCTACCCAAACAGGTTTTTGGATTAGGGTTTATAATGAGATGCATACCACGTAGGTGTACGAGGGTATATTCAAGATGGCGGCAGGGGGTTTGAATGAACTCCACGTCTTATATTTGGTTTGAATTGTATTATATTTTTTTTCTTTTATTTGGAGTGAAGTGTAGTCTGTTCTGGTGGTACGGTTCCGCCCAACCAGCCGGATAGTATCGCGCTTATATAGGGAAAGAATAATGGAGTAGCTAAGAACCAATGAGAAGGCACTGACGTCACAGTCAAACAAGTTGAAACAAGTTTAAGGGCTGACAACGAGAAGACACTGACGTCATCCCCAAACGAGTTGAAACAAGTTTAAGGGTTGGTTAGAAAAACCAAAGGCTCTCCTTAATAATGTAGACTAGAAAAATCCCGTCAAACCGGTTTGCTTTCTTTCCTTATCGCACACCCAGAAATGGACACGTGTAATGGAAAATAATATTTCAATTCAAAGATGAACCGAATGATCGAACAACAGATTTTTGCTTTGGAGATGGACGCATTAACAAACCGTTTGCAACGACTGCAATTGGACAACAAAATCGTAACCTTTCTTAACGAACTTTGGGATAAGATGAATAAAGGAGGCTCTCGCAAAGTTGAAATAACAAGTGATGAAGATGGAATGGAAGTCATAATTGGAGAGCTAATGGTTCCAACATTTTATTTTACGAACGAGAACAAATTTTCCCGTCAACTTCGTTGTATTTTGAAGTCAGCGCTATAAAATGAACACTGGCTACGGGCAAAGATTCATCAACTATTTGTTAGCGAGTGGAAGAGTGACTATTTATCACATACAAGATGGAACAGCAATGACACGTTCACTATCAACCAGTAAAAAAAACAAGCATTATACTTTTCTCTTCGTATTTACAAGCAAATTAAAGTATTTACAAACAATGCGAACAAATGCTGTGTATAAATTAATTAAACCCTATTCAAAAACACACTACAATGCCTTTTCAATTCAGCGAAAGGAATGAAACATGAAGAAGCAAAGGTTACTTGAAAAACTCTCCACATAGTTAGAAATAATTGTCAAAGAGTTTTTCAATTAACCTTTGACAGTGATCACATTCTTCATGATTATCACTGTTTCCATTTTCATGCATCCACGTTTCGGCATGCAAATATACACTGAATTGCAAAGGCAAAAATCGTGTTGTTAAATAGGGTTTAACCCTTTATTAAAATATATACAGACTATACAATTTTCCTCGTATTCCATCTCAGGATGATTCTCCTCACAAAGCTGTAAGCGAGAGAGCAAAGTATGCTACTGGAATTTCGCATCCTTACAAATCTAGCTATTGAATCTAGCACGCAGTAAGGAATCAAACACTCGTTTGCACATTCGTTTTGCACATTCGAAACTACTTAAATTTGAAAAGCAACGAATAATGCTATAGGAATTTCGTTTCAAGGCGAACTCTCTCTTTCTGGAAAAGTTTCCTCAATTGTACCATCTGCAATGGCGTTCTATTACACATTGACCGCTCCAGCTATTCATTTACTATTGTATAAAACGGCAAGGCAAGCCAAAACAGTGATAGACTGATTAACAAAACGCATCCTGTATTACGAGCAATTC
>NC_090888.1:14569405-14594405 GCF_036669925.1 Montipora capricornis | reverse complement strand
CTCATGCAGGCACAAGTCAACGTCAAATTGCAACAGAACTTCGGGTTAGTCGGGGTTATGTGCAAAAAGTTCTTGAACAGTACAATGATAAAAACATTTCATTACGAATTCCCCGTACTAGTTTTTTGGTTTCAAAAGTTTCCAATGAAGTTCTCGAGTTTATGTCTGTTGAGAAAATTATGAAGCCAAGTGTCCATGCCTCTGAAATACGACAGAGACTTTTGTTAGATGGCGTTGTAGATGCTGACGATTTGCCGAGTGCTTCTCAAATAAATAAACGAATAACGCGTGACTTGGTGATGAGCAAAAAGAAACTATCAGTCATACCGTCAGAAAGCACTACTCCTGAACAAATTGCCAGACAAGACGAATATCTTAACGTCATATCTACATTTCAACCACACCAAATCCATTTCTTTGACGAGGCAAGTGTGATAAAAACCAGTGGGAATCGTAGTTACGGGAACGCTACCGTCGGCGAGAAAGCAGTCGAGTTTCAACGATACGCTTCGAACGCCAATTTTACCATCAACTTGCTCCACTCAGTACGTGGGGTAGACTATTATAATATTCTTGACGGCCCGTCGAATGGATTTCAGTTGCTTTACTTTTTTGAAGATGCTGTTGAAATTCAACGCCCTGATGGAAGTGTTCTTCTTGAGCGTGGCGATTGCGTCGTGATGGACAATTGTGGTTTTCACCATGGTCTGTTTGTTGAGCCTGTTCTAAGAGAACTGTTGAATGACTATGGCGTCCAGCTTATTTACCAGCCACCTTACTCACCACATCTAAATACGTGTGAATATTGTTTTCACCAAATAAAGGAATTCTTGCGGAGATGTCAAATGTTAGCGATAGAAGAGACCGAAATTGCCATAGCCGAGGGTGTTTCATTGATATCAGCAGCTAATTCAAATAACTATTTTCGCAATTGCGGCTACATATAACAACAAAAGCAATCTTTCGTGTCTTGTAAAGCTGTTGAGCTTTTGCCTCTACTTTATCAGTAAATTCGACAAGTTTCTACTTCGCTGCGTGATGAAACTTTTTATGGAGGCGTGTCTGTCAATCAAATTCGCGTACCCTGATTGGCTAACTTGTAAAAAATGTTTGTTGGGTGGCCACGGTAAGGCGCGTCGCATTATAAGGAGACCCTTTGGTTTTTCTAACCAACCCTTAAACTTGTTTCAACTCGTTTGGGGATGACGTCAGTGTCTTCTCGTTGTCAGCCCTTAAACTTGTTTCAACTTGTTTGACTGTGACGTCAGTGCCTTCTCATTGGTTCTTAGCTACTCCATTATTCTTTCCCTATATAAGCGCGATACTATCCGGCTGGTTGGGCGGAACCGTACCACCAGAACAGACTACACTTCACTCCAAATAAAAGAAAAAAATATAATACAATTCAAACCAACTATATGACGTGGAGTTCATTCAAACCCCCTGCCGCCATCTTGAATATACCCTCGTACACCTACGTGGTATGCATCTCATTATAAACCCTAATCCAAAAACCGGTTTGGGTAGAATTTCCCACTGGCCGCCATTTTGAATAATTTCGCCAAGTCATTCCCCCTATACTACTTACAGTTATTCAGTTTGCAAACAATTTGCCGTCACCTCTGAAGATTTGGCAAGTGCTTAATGTTCAGAATTCGCGCCACAACGGCGTTTTCTCCCCAGTCTTTCCGCTCGGTACCCACGTCGCCGTTGCCGTCGCCGTCATTGGTGCTTAAAGTCCCTATTTCTTGTTCGCCCCGCCAAGAGAGAGCAATGCCAAAACCGAGATGTATCTCGGTGTAAATAGTGGGTAATTGTCATACTTGTTTCTTGAGCATTGAGCTTTCCATTGGTTCCACAGCATCTTCTAATAAATAATCCCAAGCGTACAATGCTCGGATCAGATAAACAAAACACAAAGAAAGAGTGGAGTACAATGCCCAGCAGAACGCAAACAAAATTGGTGACCGCAAAGACTTTCTTGCTCATTTCAAGCTTATTCTTGAACGTTTATTTTAATATTTTGTTCACCGAGTGACCGGTACGACTTTTCCGGTGTGTAATGAAAATGTCTGCTCTATAACGGAAAATTTAGTTAGAGAACGGTAATTTTCGGAGGAAATTGTTTTTTTCTTACCAAGAAAGCTATAGAGCAAGCGCTAAAACGAAAAATGTGACGCTAGAATGGAAAACTTTCAACCAGAAGTTCATGTGATTCCACCGACCGACAACCTTGCCAGGATCTCCTTTTTGTCCCAAGAACCTTGATTGCGCTGACGTTTGTCGCTCTAGAATGAAACGCCTAAGGCGTACACTACTTTCTTCGCTCATGTTAAAAGATTGTTAAAGAGCAAGGTATCGCAATGTATTATTCGAGTCTTGTAGCGAACCGATCCAGAGAGCTTTTGTTTCCCCGCAATTAATCTGCAGGGGCTCACTTGTCGAAACTCGACTCCCGAAGCTATTCGTGCGTATTTCGGCTGCTATTAAATCACTATGTCTTGAAAAGGAAGACATCTTAAGGCATGAAAGTCTGCGTGCTTTTTTCCTGGTCTAAGGAAAATGTAACGGATTAGCTTTTCCAAGTAAGCACGTGAGGGAGAGGTTCTTGAGAGGGAACTTTCGAAGCCATTGTGTAAATGATTTCCATTTACCAAGGGATGCGATAAACAAAAAAGACAAGTGGTCGTCGCACTCATCTGGACAATTTAAGCAACTGACTCTTTTGGCACCTGAAAAATTCAGGTGGCTCCAACGGGATCCAAACAAATAACCTCTACGATGCTGGTAGAGTGCTCAACCAACTGATGACTACAGCCACTCATTTGAACGGCACATGAATTTTTCAGCTGTCTACAACGAGACAATTGCTTAAATTCTACAGATAAGTGTGAGGATCAGTTCTCCCTTTAACCCGCACTTCAAATATTCATTCATTTCAGATACGATAAAGATACTTGGAGACTAAGGGGTAGATAGTGGGGTAAGGGTGTCTACTATAAGAGACAATTGCTTGAATTGTCCAGATAAGTGTGAAGATCACTTCTCTCTTTCATCTTAACCTGCACTTCAAATATCCATTCATTTCAGATGCGATAAAAAGATTCTTGGAGCCTAAGGGGTAGATAGTGAGGTAAGGGTGTCTCCTATACGAGACAATTGCTTAAATTGTCCAGATAAGTGTGAAGTCACTTCTCTCTTTCGTCTTAACCTGCACTTCAAATATCCATTCATTTCAGATGCGATAAAAAGATTCTTGGAGACTAGCAGGTAGATAGTGAGGTAAGGGTGTCTACTATAAGAGACAATTACTTAAATTGTACAGATAAGTGTGAGGATCACTTCTCTCTTTCGTCTTTAACCTGCACTTCAAATATGCATTCATTTCAGATACGATAAAGATACTTGGAGACTAAGGGGTAGATAGTGGGGTAAGGGTGTCTACTATAAGAGACAATTGCTTAAATTGTCCAGATAAGTGTGAAGATCACGTCTCTCTTTCATCTTAACCTGCACTTCAAATATCCATTCATTTCAGATGCGATAAAAAGATTCTTGGAGCCTAAGGGGTAGATAGTGAGGTAAGGGTGTCTCCTATACGAGACAATTGCTTAAATTGTCCAGATAAGTGTGAAGTCACTTCTCTCTTTCGTCTTAACCTGCACTTCAAATATCCATTCATTTCAGATGCGATAAAAAGATTCTTGGAGACTAGCAGGTAGATAGTAGGGTAAGGGTGTCTACTATAAGAGACAATTACTTAAATTGTACAGATAAGTGTGAGGATCACTTCTCTCTTTCGTCTTTAACCCGCACTTCAAATATGCATTCATTTCAGATACGATAAAGATACTTGGAGACTAAGGGGTAGATAGTGGGGTAAGGGTGTCTCCAATACGAGACAATTGCTTAAATTGTCCAGATAAGTGTGAGAATCACTTCTCTCTTTCGTCTTATCCTGCACTTCAAATATCCATTCATTTCAGATGCGATAAAGATACTTGGGAGACTAGGGGTAGATAGTGGGGTAAGGATGTCTATGATAAGAGACATGTACTCGGGTGCCCAGGGGTAGATAGTGGGGTTCTGTCTTTGACTTCCAGGAGTAATCAACATGTAAATTCTCCTCATAATCTCAATAAAATCTCTGTCAAACAGGTATTGAGGAAGAAGATAATTATCAGCTTAAGAAATGATTTAACACCAAATTCTCATGACTAATCAACAAACAAAGCTATAGTACTCGTTACGAGAATGAACGTTTCGATCTTGGGAATAAAAGGATTAACAAAGGAAATAAGAGAAGACAAGAAAACGTTGTCTTTTTCGTCCTTAAGAAATTCTCCTTGCCCTAACAACCTGACCGTGGGGATGAACGTTTTGCTTCCTTACGGAAAATGACGGTATGAGCCTTGAACTCGGGTTGAAAGATATTTCTATGGTAATCCTCCGCTAAGAGCATATCAAGACCTTCTTAAACTCGCTGCTCCCGATAAGTAGAATAAACCGATCAAACTCTCTTGTTAAATTGATTTAATTCGTAAACAAAACACCATATTTACACAAAGCAAAGTAATCGAGAAATTTCCTTGATAAGACCTTTGAAAAATTGCATAAAAAGGATACCAAAAAAAGATTATTTGTTTCGCCTTGAAAACGCAGGAATATATAGATATCGCTTATACACAATAAAACACCATTTAAGCGAACACCTTAATAAATTACTGTACAAGGATGTTGTCAGATTTCTTGAACCTGAATGTGAAAAGCTGCAGCAATCTCTGCAGCTTAATAGACCTAACAACATTAACGTGCATATTGATGCATCAATTAAAGCACTGAATAGGCCTTTTTGGATATATTAAAATTAAGCTTGAAAGAGAGGTTTAGAGGACAAAGACAAAGGAAAGTGAATGATACCGGGAACTAAACACTCATAGATACGACCATTACATTCGGAAACCCAGTGGCGTCATGATTTTTCTTTTGTAACACGAGTGGTCATATTGAGCAACGACATCACGATTCCCGACTTTTTTTCTCGCCTTTTTTGTTTGTATTAATATCCAGAAATTGCATTAAAGCGTGCTTTCCAATCTCTACCATATACAATTATTGTCCATGTAATAAACAGAAAATTACACGTTAGCTCAAAGATATGAATTTTATGTTTTGTGGCAAGAACAATATCTCACGAGTGAGCGCAGCGTATGGGTCAGATATTGTTCTTACCGCTCAAACATAAAATTCATATTTTATCGCCACCAAACAATATTTTCTATATATATCAGACTGAGTTCGCAGTTCATTAATTGCGAAATATTTCTCTACATAAAATGACTCAATCATTTTGCAGTTTATTACCTGTGAACGGTTCCTCTGCTGTTCCTTTTGTTCTTTTGGTAGATTTTATCCCAAGAAAGGTGACTAATAAACTACTTCCCTAAATCGATAACATAACTATAACATTGTTTCTTCACCAATTCCACCGACAAAAGCTATTCTCGAGTTAAGGATAATATATTCAAAAGGAAGCCTTTTTCTGCAATTAACCGTGACTGCTATTGCAGCCATGCGCATAATAACGGGAAAATCGGTAATGTCAACTAAACTTGCTGCAATATAAACGATGCACAAGTTCCTATATCTAGACACAGATCTAGCTAGGATATTCGCCTCTAAGGTTCAATCGTTTCCATAGCGGAATCATATCGGTGCCAGTGTTCAATTTATTCATTACTTAGTTAAATAAAATCTAGGTTGCCAACCTTTATCGTGATACATTTTCTAAAGAACAATCGACGATCCTGCACGCAGCTTGAAAACCTAGAGAGTGGGTGGATGACGTCAACGAAGGTGCTTTTCAGCTGGTTTCGGTGGGTGATTAAGAATCTGAAAGACCGTACTAAGCAATACGGGGTTAAGTTTTTGTTGCGGGAAATTTTCCTCTCAAGTGTCTTCCCTTGTCTCGTAGTATGAGTCCTGTACTGTAAAGTGATATCGTTAAGAAGGATGAAACAACTTGGATCACCTCCATTCATCCTCTCTTATCTCTAATGACACTGATCACGAGCGATGGTCTCGCGATCACGTGAACATAATACTCACCTGAACAAAGTGAAACCAAGAAATATATAAAGAACAGTTGTTAAAATGACGCCTAAACTGTTGAGAGTTCATTAATGGCATTTATTCATGGATAAAAGAATGAACCATTGCAAGTCCAGATCTTTTGTTGAATGTAGATACCATGCCATCTCTCCGGGTGTGATAGTCCGGCTGCGGTTTGTTCTCTACTACTACTGATGTACAAGAAGACATTATATTCTAATTCGCTACCCCGCTCAAACGAATATAAAACATTTATCATGTAACAAGCAACCTCAATTGGGGTGTGTCAACACGAGCCGTGTGCGACCCTCTTTATTATGCCTTCATCAACAGAATGGATGGAAACAATACAATAAACAGAATGAAAACCCAGAAATGCACAAAATTACAGCAAGAAAAACAATCCAACAAAATGATCTAAACTATGATCGTATAACAATCAATCAGTAAAGATACAAAACGTGCTAAACCTTTCGTGTAGCAGCACGCAAAAAAAAAAAAACAAAACAACGTGTAAAAGAAGCCCCTGATCACTGGGTATTTAATTTTGAGGGCGTAGGGACGGTCGTAGGACGCGAATGAATATAAATGAGGACAACTAGAATATATATAGCCTGGCGCTAATGAAGCGACAAAAAAAAACAGCATACCATGTAACACCCCAAAGAAAAGGTTACGTAACCCATGATAAATACATTTATATTCTAATTCGCTACCCCGCTCAAACGAATATAAAACATTTATCATGTAACAAGCAACCTCAATTGGGGTGTGTCAACACGAGCCGTGTGCGAACTAAAAGAACGGGAAATGCGGAAAATTAAATTCCCAGTGACAACGAAACCGACAACAATGAATGAACACTATCCTTAATGTAACCGTCTTTTGCCTTGTCTGATTTCCAACGGTCGTGTCTTTTAAACAATCTGTCAGGCACTCGAGCATTAGCAGCAGCAGAGGCACCTCCGGCCCTAAGGCTATGGAGACCATAGTCTTGCTTGGGAAGGCCGATGGAATCGAAAGCACTAAGCACTATCTCCCGCGCTCTAGTATAAGACAGAGGAACAGACCCGCGCAATTTATAGGTTCCGGTACTGCTAATAAAAACGACCGGGCGAAAAATGAATTCTTCACTGTCTGCTGAAAAAGAAGCGGCCGCAAAATATCGTTGAACTAATAAATAAGGACATGTATGCTTGAAGGTCTTAGCGATAACAACCCAAGCCCCGTCCCTGTAAACGTCAGTCTTACTTCGATGAACAAAGACTCTCATAAAAGAATCTTCAAACTGAAAGTCACACCTGTGTAACTGAACCAACTCGTTAAAGCGAAAAAACCCTGCATAACCCAAAAGGCACAAAGTAAGCACACGTAAGTCAGACAAACTAGCTGAAGACGATCCATACTTAGAAACTAAAAGCTGAATAGCCTCGGGGGTCACCGGCTCTTTCTTTTTAACAGGGACACTGAGAAGCCTCTTAGCAGATTCTATTAAAGGTAACACTAACGAGGAATTACAGGGGTCGGGTAGACCTGCCAAATCGTGCACCCACTTGAGCCCATAATGGACTTCGTCAATAGTACTGCAAGAAGAAGATTCTTGAATCAAGCTAAGAAAGAACAATGAAACGTACACACTAGAAGCGGGAAATATAACAATTTCATTAAACTGAGAGGCCCATTTCCTCCACGTATTGAACCCCTTTTCATACTTCCTCGCGGTACTAACGGCTTTGGATTTAAGAAGAACTGCGGGTAGATCTTGAACCAGTGCCCGGAGTCGCCCGTCTTCAACCTGTTGAAAATTAGGCTGCAAGGCATCTTTGAGAACTTCTACGAGGATAAGAAGAAAAACATATGGCAAAAATACCTCAATACACGCACTGGGAGTCAATACAGCAATATGCCCCCGGCCAGATGGAAAAATATTTAAGGCCGAGTGAGCCAACTCAAAAAATCACGGTAAACAAGCCACTCGGCGAGCTAGTTTCATGCGAAACGAGGACAAATAACCCGACGAGCGGAATTAAAAACGCACGGGCCAGCACAAAGCCACTCGGCTTGAGAAAACTAAGGCCCCTTAGTGCCAATTCTGACTGCCAACACCGCGCTGTTAAACCTATCTGAACCAATGAGTGAATCTTTGTAACACCCGAGGGCAAAAATCCCTGAGGGGTCAGGAAAATGAATGTACTCGAGGACATACGGTTGAAAATGAATTGCATTTGCGAACAAGAAAGGCCAAAACACGTTAGACGGCCAATAAGGGACGACTAAAGTACCAACCGCACCACATACGAGGAGATGTTGAACCACCCTAGAAATGCAGTGGACGGGAGGGACTAGCCAATTATTCTCTCCATACCAGGAGATTGAAAAAGCGTCAACAGCTTCAGTGCCGGGTACGCGAAACCTAGAATTGAATCTGGGAAGATGGGCGTTGGCTGCATTCGCGAACCTGTCGACTGTATGTGGGCCCCAAAGGCTGTCCAAGTGTGTAAAGAACTCGGGGGTTGTATACCAATCATCGAAGTCTACAATGTGGCTAATCGCGTCAGCACAAGCATTAAGTTCCCTGGGAACCCACTGGGGAATAAGTGTGACATTGTGAGTTCGACAAAAATAGAAAACATCAAGCGCAATAGAGTGCAATTCTGCACTAGGACTCCCTATCTCCACGACACGAACTGCCCCTTGGCTGTCAGAATGCCACTTTACACACTTACCCCGAACCGAGTCTTTGAACGCACTTAAGGCAAATTGTATAGCCTTAAGTTCTCTCCAGGTAGAGCTCTTAACTGCTTCGCAAGCAGTCCACATACGGTGGGACACCTCGTTAGTGCCCACAACAAAAGCCCCGCAGGCGACGCTGCTAGCATCCGAATAGCTAAACAAGACAGGAGCATCATAAGGCAAAATAGCTCTCGTATTAAGACTAACGATATTGTTTTTCCAGAAAAATATTTCAGAGAGGCAATCATTATGAAGCCCGATGTTAAAACGGGAATCCCAACTGCGGCGGGATTCTATGACCTTGTAAAGGAAACGGGTTTTGAGGCGAGTCAGGTTGCCCAAAACTGGCGACATGGACATAACGTGACCTGCGATAACAGCACAATCGCGAGCCGTAACATAAGGTGCGGATAGGAGAAATTTGTCAATCAGAGCAACGAATTTACAAATACGTATATCGGTAATAGAAATGGTACCGATAACTAAGTCCCAGTTTAAACCCAACCAAACAAGCGTCTGAGTGGGGGTCCATAGTGATTTGGCGGAATTGGCAACAAACCCCGCACTGCTTAAAGTGCTACTGTGATCAAATTTTTATCCCTGGAGTTTTTTGGTTTATCACATAGAGTACCATGAAACATTAAAAACGCTGTTTACCGTTTGGAAATATCTGCATTGGTTCCAGAGATATTTAAGTTTCAAAAATGTGTTAAATATGAAAATGAGAAGGCTGATGACGTCATTCACCCAACCCAATAGAACATCAAGAATATAAATAGAGCTATCTCGGTCAATTTGCAACAGAGACCATTGAAACTTGGTGAGCTGATAGTTCTGAAGGCAACACACCTACGACTGTAAAGAAATTGGTTCCCATGGCGACTCACTCTTTTCCAGTCCCCTCCAACCTGATTTCAATATTTTGGTGATCTCAGGCTAGAAATACATTTACTAAGGCCACAAACTCGACCTAACATCTTTATATGCTGACAGGATCATGCAGATGAGGCACCATTTGCAAATATCAAAACAGAACGCCAAAGGTGGCCTGCAAAGCTTTTAATATCAGGGAGGCCTGGAACCCAGTATGTTGCCATGGTAACAAAAATGGTATGCTCATATTGTGGAACACATCTACTAGAATCTTAGTGCAAAGAACCAAGTATTTCTGATACAAATTGGCTGAGATATCTTTCTCCATCATACTTGATCAAAATTTGGTAGGGTTTATGACGTCATCACTTGGCTAATTTGCATATTTAAAAAACTTGAATATCTCCAGAACAAAAAGAGATATTTGAAAATGGTAAACAGCATTCTTCTTCTCGTACAGACTACGTGTTTATGTGCCAAAATGGCTTCGATAGGGAAGATTCAAATTTCGTCACAGTAGCACTTTAAGGATGATTGCACAAACAATGAATTTTCCTTGGCCATAGGCAGTGAGTCCCCTTTTCCGCACCCATCGTCGAGGAACGCAACAATTTTAATCCCGTTGGACCTCCAAAGCTTAACGAGTGGCCTGAGACACTTGGTAAAGACATATGGGGCTGAGCTTAGACCGAACGGAAGTGATGCAAAACAAAAATACCGAACGGTACCAGAAAAAACCCAGGAGAAACCCAGAAAAGTTTGGTGATCCGGAAAAATATCAATATGGTGATATCCGGACTTGAGATCGAAACTGAAAAGGTAGTCGCCCTTATTAACGTATGATAATAAAACTCTCCAATCTTCACACCTAAACTTCTGTTTCCAAACGAAATGATTGACATGACGCAAGTCCAAAATAAGCCTCTTCTTGCCTGAGGACTGTATCGAGACAGAGAGCGGATTCACGACGTGTGGAATAAAGGGTAACTCAACGACGACGTGAGTGTGGACTAATTCAGCGATAGCCGACTCCACGAAAGAAGCGTTATTAAGAGCTGACTGATTGTTAGAAAAACGCGCCTGACAAGGTGTACTAATGAATGGAATCCGATAACCAAATTTAATAGTATCGATAACAAAACTGTTGGCGCCAATAGTGTGCCAATAACCTAAACAGGACCTAAGTCTACCCTTAAGTACTGGCAATGCGGAATTCTGTGTAAATTCAAATAGATTGCGATCGTAATCGAAATCGGCTAAAGTAATAGAGTCCCTTTCCCTGAAATACTCCAAATAAGAAGGATACATGTCTAATAAATGGACTAAAGCTAATATCTAACCTTGGAGAACAAGCTTTTAATCCTGTGGTCCTATTTACCTCCAATGCCCGAAAAACCAGAAGAACTAGGAAAGGACTGCCCCGAGCTCGAAGATCTGGTTTGAGGATTAACTTGACACTGAGATCTCCAATGGCCTTGCTGGCCGCAGGCGAAACAAATATCGCTTGGTCTTGGTTTTCTGAAAGCGCCAAAAGTACGAGAAAAAGGTCTGGAGGATGATGAATGTTGGTCAGCAAAGGCGGTGGTTGTGGTAGAAGATTGGGGTTGTGAATAACCTTGTTTTGCTGGCGTCGCTTTCTGTTGTCGTTGGTTGCGTTTACGAAGGGCCCTCTGCTCGGCACGGCGGATACGCTTCTCGTCCTCGGACCCGCTAGCCAGCTCGTCTGATAAATACTCGTTCACCAAATCCCAACCGGCGGCGGACTTGTCTGCCAGTCTGATAAGTTTGTTGCGCTTCCTGATGTCAGTGTCGAGTTTTTCCAATTGAGTGTTAACAAGGTCTAATTTGCTCTTCCCGAGAGCGACGGACGCCGACTTCACCTTGTCTGCGAGGTCGGAGTTGAATTGAAACTGTTTCTTATTACCTTCGAATCTAAACGTGATCTTGGATTCTTCTTTAAGCTTTTTGGCCACAGAATCGGTATTGCTGCACGATTCGTCTTGAATATCGCGCTTCAAGGCGCCCAACTTTTTGTCGAAATAATCCTTAAATAGAGAGAACGCGGACGTTATATCACTGGATTCTGAAGACTGGAATGGTACTGAAGCTTCGAGAGATTGAGACGAAGGTTGTTTAGGAAGCGAAGACGGCAAAAGGCCGCTGCTAGAAAAATCTGTGTTCGCTGGAATAACGTCTTCAACATCGGACGTAATTTTGAGGGCGTAGGGACGGTCGAAACACGCGAATGGATATAAATGAGGACAACTCGAATATATATAGCCAGGCGCTAATGAAGCGGCAAAAAACAGCATACCATGTAACACCCCAAAACATTACGACCGTTTTCGTCCCTGCTCAAAATCGACTCCCAGTCAATTACATCTGGCTGGGTTTGCGGTGCTACGAGATCACACATGGATCGTAGGGCGGCAGCCGTGCAGCGCCTTCACACACATTCGGTCCGATCCCGTTGAGCTGGTTGATCCTGAAAAATCCTTGTTCTGAGCCGTCAACTTAGCACATTCGCATTTACATTTACATTTACATGGACGGGAATCATAAGCTTATACAACTATACAGTACTGTTTGCAATGACTTCCTCGGTGTTTGGGGAGCGTTTCATTACTTTCGTGTACATATAAATACTTGATATTTTTCTCAGCTATGGCTGTTACAAGTGCCTTCAGAAAAGAGTCATTAGATTTCTTCCTAACTATTTAACTCTTTAAATGGAGAACATAAGTGCGTTACGAAACCCAACTGGAAGGAGGCAACCAATGTGTTGTTCACTTTCAAACTGAGGCGCAACTGAGTGCGAGATTCACTTCGTGATCATATTGCGATTCAAAACCTTGCGTGTAAATGTAGCACTTTAACTCCGCATCCTCTCTTATCAATTTTAATTTCTGGAACAGTTAGATCCACGAATAAAATCTCCTTTACATCTACTAGGAAGAACTCATACTTTTGATAATGATCTCTTGTCCTTTCTATCTTTTTAGAATTTGTATAATGCATCAGTCAATGCCAGCAGTGCCCATCCCCCCCCCCCCCCCCTCCCCAGGCTAACCCCGGGCATAAGCATTTTTTAACAAAAAATGGGCAAATTCCCCAGGGTGGGGACACCTAAGCTGCCTAAATGCTCCGGGGTGGGGACGAAGAAAGAGGGCAAATGCCCCACCCCGGGATCGTCGTCTTCCAATACTTCTGCAGTTTTTTTTAATCAGTGAATAAAACGGTCAACTGGTCAGTATTTTTATGCAACGGTATTGAAGACATCAAGGACAACAGTTTGTGTTAGTTGATTCTGATTACATTTATTTCTTTATATTTTGTTTGTAACAGTTTGCTAGAGGATAGCGTGTCATTAAATATATTCTTGTATAAAAGCAATTTGTTTTGAATATTTCGACTAGAATATTAACGCCAATCCCTTCACAATGTTTACAAAAAAAAAAAAAAACAATTATCACTGTTTTAGAAATCTCACAACTGTAATGCTTGATTATAAACACTTCGTTGAATCAATAACCAGATAATTTAAACCTACCTGTAAATTGTTTAATTTGTTCAACAGTGTCAAAAGAACGTTAAACAAACCTGGACCCCTCCATCCTCAATAATGGCTACTCTAGGTTATAAACAACAACGGTATAAAAATAAAACCAAGTGTCAAATGCCCGGGGATCGCCCCGGGGTAGGCTAATGCCCAGCCCCCGGGCCGCGATAAAATTGCGAATGCCCCACCCCCGGGACTGACAACTTGAGCAAATGCCCCACGGCTGCCCGGGAAGGGGGGGGGGGGGGGGAATGGGCACCGCGGGAATTGATTGATGCATAATAAGATTGATGAACTCACCTAAATTCTCTGCTCCGTAGATAAACGAATTAAGCTTCAACTGGTGGTGCTGCTGGCCTCTGCTCACTCCATTTCTTTTAAGCCAAAACAACCCTGAAAAACCCACACACATGGTGATAAACAAGTCCAAGAACTTCAAAGTGTCCAGCTTGGGAGTCAGACCAGATTCGTACTTCCGGATTTCCTATGTTACAATTTGTGCTGTCTCTAGCCCAGCCATGTGCATGCCATTACATTCCGTTTGACCGTTAACTCCGCTTTCTCCGTACAAAGGCGTCTTTCGTACAATACATGTATTTCTCAATCTGGGAGAACAGTTGGTTGAAACAATGGTAATCAGGCCTTCTGACAGTTACGCGATGGTACGATTTCGCACAAATCGACCTCAAATCGCATCCGATCGCACAATTCACGAAAAATCGCATAATTCACAAAAGAACGCACAACATTCATAAAATAAAACATAAATCAACACTTTCTTAGGTATTCCTGCAAGGCCTGGTTTTCACTAGCGACGCAAGCATAAGCACAAGGAACAAACACAAAGGCATTTACTTGTTGTTAATTAGTGTCTATTGTTCTAACAAAAGGATTTACTGAACAACAAGTTACTGAGTTTGCATATGCCTCTTGTTTCTATGCTTGCTTCGCTAGTGAAAACCACACTTAAATACGCCATTTTTAAGATGATTTACCTTGGAAAAAGGCTAAAAAACCTTTGTCACCTTCGATTTCATAAGCATTCAAAGTTCAAGTTGTTATTTTGCATGTCGAGGGCCTGGTTCGAGTCTCATTCTTAAAGAGTCGCCTATTGGTGTAAAGCAAACATGCCCTTTGTTCAGATTAGCAAATCTGTTCACAAATATAATACTGCACATAAAAGCAAATTTAAAATAATTATTGATCATTCATTTGGCATGTTAGCTGTGTCCTTTCAACTGTTAAGACCTAATATCCCAACTAATGCACCTGTCACTGTAAACCCTCACCCCCTCCCCCCTGGAGGGGGGGCAACATGGGGCATGGGTGGGGCTTTGTGGGGTCTTTGACGCTTTGCCTTGCCCGAGGAGGTGGGGGGTAATTTTTTTTTTTTTTTTTTTTTTTGCGTTGCCTTCCGTTTCGCTTTGCCAGGAGGGTTATTTTTGTGAAGGTTTGCACACTGTAGTGATTCCGTCTTCCTGTGGTATATTTGTATGTAGACTTGTGACGTCTATCGATACAAGGAAAGTTCGTTTTCCTATCTTTAAGTCTTTAATTCATTTGTAGTGTGCATTTCCTGCCGGAAAAGTTGAAGACATAATGGACTGCTTGGTCTCCTCTTATGGTGATGTGTCCTGAATGAAGCTGGAAAATTTGGCACTTGGTCCATGTGAAAATGTGTTGACCAAATGCTGAAGTATTCAAAAAATAAATGTCAATCACAATTTTGAAAGTAATACTGCGGGTTTGGACAAAGAGTTTTTCTGTCCCCTTTATGTAGGGGATTATCCTTATTTTGGCAGGGATTAGACCCACAAATATGTCGCCTGTATGTAAGGTTTTATCCTTGTTTGGGTTTGCTTTGTGGCTAATGCCCCATGTTTCCCGGGGGTGAGGAGGGCGGGGAGGGGGTGTGGGGTTTTACAGTGACAGATGCATGTCGATCAGGATGCATAATTACTGTTCCCTTGAGTTCAAAATGCCTTTAGGGCAGCAAAAAAGTGCTTTTCGTATCCTGAAACCTTATTTTAAAAAAGCTTAAAATTTCTCAGAAAAAAATCGCTTAATCTACATTATCATTCGATGTATTTCCTCCTTCCTTTTCATTGGCCGAGAGCCCACCACGTGACCTGCAAATAACTGCCTACAAATAATTGTTTTGCTGCAAATAATATTCTGCTCACGCGCAATTGCAATCATGAACCCATTTTTCCTTTTTTTTTTTTTCGGATTTTAAACTCTTGAAGACTGTGAACTTGTTCCTGGAAGTATTCAGCCATTTGAAGGCATACATTTTGTTAATTAACAGATGACTGTACATACAGTCAAGTCAAGTCAAGTCGACAGAATAAACTATTTAACTGAGAAGGAAACCAATTGATCTCTGCCAGCAGCGCGCGCTTACCGCTTCCCTAACAAAATTAAAAACAAACTCGGTGATCGAATGATAAAACAATTATTGAACTCAGTTATCGCAAATTATTAAATTCTCAACCTCGGATAATGCATTTCGCGTGCTGTGATTGGTTCACTCAATCTCGGTTATCAGCTCATATACCTTGGTTTGACCTTATATGGTAAATGATTGCGTTAAGCGTTGCTAAACTAAAAATGTTTTCGTCGGAATGCCAAATTTCTCTTAGAATAAAGACAAAAAGGAGAAAAAAAACTTTTTTTTTGGAAAGTTTGGATCAATTCCGACATTTAAGAGTACGCGAAAAGGCAACAAATGTTTTTGTGATGAGCCTGCGTCTGTCTGACAACAAGGTATTACACAACATCGCGTCAGTTCTCATCAAGTTTTTTTCGATTTCGCTCGGATATGCTCGCTTTTTCCGCTCGTATTTCGTACTTCCAAATTTTTGGAGTTGAAGGAATTTAATAAAACAATTATTCCATTCGCGCTTGTTGGATATGAGACTGGTTATAGCCAACTCGGCGCTACGCGCCTCGTTGGCTATTTACCATCTCATATCCAACGCGCACTTATGGAATAACTGTTAAATATCGGGATTTGTCAGTGTCTCGCAGATGAATTATTTGCCTCAGCCTTCGGCTTCGGCAAATAACTGATCTGCTCGCCACTGACAAACACGTTATTTTGCTCAACCTCGTCCAATAATTGTTAATTATTTATCGCATAATTGGCCTTTCTAATCACATGATCTGCCCTGCAAATTTGGCATAATTTGCCTTTTTTTCATCGCACCCTATCAGAAGGTCTGGGTAAAGGAGCCTGTCTCGAACAACAACAGAATGCAGTGAATGTTGATCTGATTTTGCAAACAGAAATAGCCTGCGTAGCGAACGTTTCCGTTTAAGTTCTTTAATGTTTTGGCCGCGCGAAAAATGGGGCGAGAAAAGAAGGACAAACCCCTGCATTTTGAAAACCGCTCACTTAACCTGTCATACGTGTCATCGGCTCTGAACTTTGGGCAGGAGAAGATTCAAAAATTTGAAAAAGAAAATAACGATAATATTGATCAAAAGAAAACAGATACTCTTCCCGAAGGGGGCCTCCAAGTCCAACAATGGAAATGTTCTCGTAAGAATTTCCCGTGACGATAAGAGTTTAATGTTTGGTATGGCAAATGCGGCAGCTAACGATAGAGTCTAAAAGTACTCACGAGTGACCACGAGTGACCACGGATGACCACGGGTGACCACGAGTGAGCACGAGTGAGCACAAGTGACTCGTGGTCACTCGTGGTTAGTATCACTCTTAAGTACTTTTAGACCGTCGGCAGCTAACCGCTACGAAGAGGTTCAAAATGCTGTGAAATAAAGTGCTTGTGATGAACTGTAAGAATTTTTGTAAACAAGCCTGTTTTCCAACAAAATTACTGTTCAGTGGTTTAACACCTTGCTCTTGGCGCTTGTGCATTCAAGAAAGTGATTTTATAATTAAAGGAACAGCTACAAACAGTGTCGCACTTGCTTCTGCAATACTGTCAAGGCTTCGAAATCCCAAAACGTCGGCACTACAGGAGTTCAACAGTGTTGATCCACAGTGGTGCAAAACACAAGGATCTCGCAAGATTGAATCGCTTAGGAGTCTGTTTACCAGCTACCCTGGTCTCAGAGGTGTTTCTTGAGCCGCCAGAGAGCCGCGAAGCAGCGAAGACGAATCGCGAAGCGGTAAGAAGACGAAAACCTCTGGTTACCTTGAACTTGAATCTCACTTTCGTTCAGACGCCTGCTGTTAAACTGACCAAAACAACGGCGGGTCGTTCCCGTTTACGCCGTCTTCGTAGCGGCAGGGAACTAGGGAACGTAAGCAAGGACGACAAGGTCTGTAAGACCGTCGTCTCAAAATAGAACTTCGCATTGCTCTATTGATCTCGCGATTATCCGAAGTCGTTTGGCATTAAAAATGTGTACAAACTTTCCAGGGATAAAATTAGAAGGAACGGTGTTGTGTGATAGAAGCGGTAAAAACGGTGAATGAATGACTATGTAGCTAATCACTTCCTAGGGGCTTTTCATAGTCAATGAACAACACTTTGTGGAGGACTTTGCAAGACTGCTTTTATTGCGCAAATTGCAGCCGTGCTGTTTACAATCTTAACTGAATAAGAAGTATTTTACACAGGTGCGCCCAGAACGGACTGAGCGAGAGACCAACACAGCGATCGGGAACAACATTTCCTACTCTTCTCGAGCAGTGTCACGGTGGGTTCTTTAATGTTCCAAGCAAGTGATATGAGACGGGGCCTACGGTTTACGTTGCTTATCCGAGGAGATTAGAAAATCTAACCATTTGCAGATGTCATAACAAAGGCAGCTCTCTCTAAGTTATTTACAGACCTGAGTGATGGTGCGGCCAGTGTTTTCATCTCACTACCTCCTGCACTGTAGTCCGATGCTCAAACAACTGAGTCAACCGGGCAGCGGTTGGTTAGGAGGAGTTTCAGCGTAAAAATAGTCCAACCGGTCAGCGGTCGATGTGGTTGGTTGAGAAACTACTAATAGTATACCGTCAGCTGAAGAACTCACGTCAATCCATAACTTTATAAATGTGTCAGGTAGATAGCTTACATATACGCAAACTAATTGGGGACACCTAACTACTAGTGAATTAAAAGTTAAGAAGAATATGTTCATCAGATCCAAAATACTTATTGTTAGTAATAAGCGTTAAAATTCGCTGTTCTTTAAACTAGTTCCCTAAAAATACCTTGACATATCAGTATCCCATAAAACCCATGCTTCCTTAAAACCAATGGTTGAAGACTAATCCCCTCCCAGCCCACTTTTTCAATCCATGAATAAAACCCTAGATCCCCTAATTCCCACTTTAGGTTTCTCATTTAACTGCATAGTGTACAATTTTTACAAATATCCTCCATTATCCCAACTAGATCTAATTTTCTGATTTTAGCTTTAAACGTATCAAAAATTTCTGAATTCCTGACTTTCTTATTTAATTTGGACCAGAGAGGTGGACCTAGATATCGTAAGCTATGCTTTCCGTATGTCACGGAACTTTAATAACTTTAATCACTACAAATGCAAAGCTACTTGGGGTCATAATAACAGTTTAACACGGAACGATCACTTTGAGGATTTCTTTAAAAAATCTCGTAGGAAGCTACATTTCCTATCAGTTCATTCAAGTGTGCGCGCATACTTGCTAAAGATCTGGTAGCATACCACTGCATGCAAGCTCTGTATGCATAAGATCATCGCTGGACTACGCATGTCCTGTGTTTCATTATTCTTTGCTAATGTATTTACAAGCATGAGACCTAGAAAGGGTCCAAAAACGAGGGCGAGCTCTAGCTTGCATATTTCCTGGTAAATCTTATGCTGAGTCATTTGGTAGCGCAGAAATAGTTTCCATTTGTGGTCACCAAGATGCAATCATGAAACAGCTTTTGGATGTAATATAAGAAAGAGAATAACAAGCTTCATAATCTGCTGCCGAATACATGCAGCCAACCATATAGTTTAAGAAGAGGTAGGAAATTCGAAGTTCTATTTGCTAGAACTAATACTATAATCAAAGCTCAATCCTGGCTTAATAACATTATTTGATATTTTAAATATTTTATTTTTAGAAACATTTGATACAACCTAGGAATTTTTTGAAATTAATTTAATCTTAAATTTGACGGAAGTGTGGTTGTGAAATTTCTCAATTATTATTCTGTAACAGTTACACACTTTTGACTTCGATTTAGCTTTAGTAAGCGAGTGATTGTTTGTTTTTTTTCTCTTGAGAGTCGGGGTGAACGCAAACGGCAAAAGTGACTACGTGACCATGATTTTCCTGGCAATTTTCGCATTCATCGAAACTCTTAAAATTTGACAGGAAAGGATTTTCATTTTATGTAGCATCTTTTTCTACAAACAAGGTTTTAAAAAGACTTTCTTTGTTAACTAAATACACAAGATTAACAGAGTCTAATACCTAGTTGCCGTGAGTCACGCGAAGCTAAAGTCACAAACCTAACTCCACTTTACTTGAAACTTGAAACGGCAAGCCCGACGTTTGCAGTGCTGCTAAATGTCTCAAATGTCGGTCATTTCACGTCGTCGTGCGGACGAGAACAGCAAAAAATACCAAAATTTCAAATGCATGCTTATTGGGAGTTTAAAAAACGACAACGGTTACGGCTACGACAAGGCCACAAAACAAAAATATCATTGGCTAAAAGAAGAAAAATAATCGTGCTGCACGTGCGGCACGCATTGCTGCTCATGTTTTTGCGTTACTCTGAGCATAGCTTATATAGATGATTTTTATACATATGTAGTTTATATAGCATAGTTTAGATGTCATCCGCTAAGTTGACTACGGTTGGGCATCATTAACTTGATCCTTAGTTGAGTTTCAAGTGGAGTTATAGGCTCCCCCACCTTGTCACCTTGAAAGAAAATTTCCCTGGAGGCCCACGCCCTGACCACGTAAATCACCTCTTCGTTGGCTGTGTTGCCAGCATGGTTGTCCTGGTGGTGTAGTGGTTATCATACCCGACTAATAACGGGGGGACGTGGGTTCAAATCCCGCTCAGGGCATGTCAACTTGAATTCACCGTGCACAATCTCAGTGTACTCGGTTCACTAAGTGAGTTTTGAATGACTTAATCGAAAATTTTGATTGGCTTCATTTTTGACAAAAGTTTGTCGTTTGTGCATGGGGGGCGCCCAGACAGTGACCAAAATCATTAAACAAAGAGACTTGTCGAGTTTCATAACCATCTCCATATATTTGAGGTCTTCAGATTTGAGGTTTTTACGACAACGTGAGAATACATAGGTCAACCTTTCATTCTTCATTTTTACTTCGAAACCGCTCCTAGCCTTTTGCATTCAGGCATTGTTAGTCCGTCTAGTCATGAAATTGGGGAATGTCTGTCTCCTGTTTTTGTTATTCCCAAAGGCGACGGTTTCCATAGGTTAATTTTTAATCTGAAGAATTGCAATCAGTCAGTTTTGTACCGTCATTTTAAGATGGATACGTTAAGTTCAGTTATTAAGATGATTTCCCCTGGGGACTTTTTTGCATCTCTAGACCTTAACCATGCCTATTATTCGGTGCCTATTGCTGCAGAACACAGGACGTTTTTTGAATTCTGTTGGGGTACCGGGCTATATGAGTTTAATGCTTTGCCCGTGGGTTTGTCCAGTTACCCAAGGATTTTTACCAAGCTCATGCTGTGTCTCAAAGCTCTTGAAAAGAGAAACCTGATCATCCTGTTTGTAGCACAGGCTATTGGTAAGATTGTGTCTTCTTTGCCCGGTGTTGAGTTTGGACATTTGCACTATCGTCACCTTGAACGGGATAAAATTCAAGCCCTAAGTAGGAGTCACGGTGATTATGATAGCCTCATGTACTTGTCTGAAGCGGCTAAGTGTGAGCTGAATTGGTGGCTGAATATTGATAGCCACCTTTATCGTAGAATTCAACATGCGCCATGTTCTCTTGTTTTTCAGACGGATGCCAGTGACTCTGGTTGGGGCATTCGGTATGTTTCTGATGGTTCCTTACAGTCTCAAGGGGTTTCGTCCCGGGACCAACGAGCTCTACATATTAATGTAAGGGAGTTATTTGTTGTCTTTATTTCTCTGACTGTTTTCTGTGGGAACATGACTGGAGTTAATCTCAAGTTTGAACAATACCACAGCAGTAGCTTATATCTATCACATGGGGAGCAGGAAATCCAGGCTTGGTGATGCAGTTGCTCGTAAGATTTGGGCTTGGTGCATTCCAAGGGACATATGGGTTAGTGCTGTTTATATTATAGGCGGCACCAATGTCGTAGCCGACAGATTGTCCAGGGAGCATCATTCAGACCATGAGTGGATGCTGAATAGGGAGATATTTTCCAAACTTTTTTGTCTCCGGGTTTGACCATTGAGCTCTTTGCGACAACCCTTAATGCTCAGCTTCCCAGATTTGCCTCATGGAGACCGGACCCTATGGCTGCCTTTGTGGATGCCTTTGGGAATACTTTTATGCGGCCTTTCCTCCTTTTAGTCTCATTCAACGTTGCCTCGACAGGGTGGAGTTTGATCACGCCCGAGGAGTTCTGTTGGTGCCAGCCTGGCCCACTCAGACGTGGTACACTGGTCTTCTGCAAATGTTGTCAGGGCAGCCAATGGTGATTGTGTGGACGGCTCAGAGCGATCTTCTAATCCACCCGTCAGGCCCCAAAATGCTGTGTTCTGTAGTTCAAGGCAGATTGCTCCGTGTTCACCGGATCTGACGGCCGTTCTCTAGTTCCTGCATGGGCTTCTTGGGATGTCTTATTCTGCCCTTAACTCGGCGAGATCAGCTCTTTCTTGTATTGTTTCAGTTAATGGGTTGCCAGTGGGCCAGCACCCGGTAGTCTGTAGATTTTTAAAAGGAGCTTTTCAGCAAAAGCCACCATCTAAATTAATAGCCTCCTGAGAAAAAGTGTGGTTACTAGTAAAATATTAAACCCATGCAGAAAGATTGAAGAAAAGAATACGGAATCGAGAAACAGTGACTTCGATACTGACAGCAAGTTTAGCTGAGCGTCTAACAGCTTTCTGCGACAAAAGTTCACTAAAGTTAAACCCTGTTACACGGGGTTAGTATCTGGATGGGAGACCTCAAAATATACGACTTGTTCTTAGAAACATAGGACCAAAAATTCTTTTTTAACGCTCAAGAATGCGAACTAATCAAGGTACAGATTTTGTTAGACTGCTTTGTGCAAAACAAAGATCAATGAAAAAGCAAATAAACATTGATATACAGTTTTTAGGAAGAGTCGATCGAGTACTCAAGTATAGAAAAAACTGCCATCAGCAACAAAATTTGCGACATAAAAGCATCACAAATTTTGTGCCGTGAGTATAAAAAGTTTCCATCAGCGAAAAACATCGTGGAAGATTTTTGCTTCGGTCACCTGTGATCAAGTTACCTTGCGTGTTGCTAAGGATACATCTGTGACAAAATGACGGTATAAAAACCGGGTTTTTGTTAATTAGTTAGTTTAATTTTCTTTTAAGTGTTATAAAGTTCGACAAGAAATGTGCGAATACAACACAAAGATCACAATCGTCCAACTCTTGAAGTTGACCATTGTTTCTGCAAAGTCAAAAACGAACAAAAAGAACCCTTGTTTGATCTGTTTGATCACTGTAACAGGGTCGTAACGAGGTATATTTTTCGTAACTGATCCCATACTTTTACCCATAATTTTGAACCCCTATCCCAAAAATGATGAGAATTTTGATGCCTGAACCCGCAAAAATTTGATGCCTGATCCCCGATTTCATGAAAAATACTGCTGATCCCGATCCCACGCGAAAAGCCTAGTTTTCATATGTTGGGAAAATCCCAGACGATAGGGAATTTCGCAGTTCCCCGACCATCCCAAATTTTGCCGACTAATGAAAACCATAAATCGTAGACATTCCCGACAATCTGGGATGGTCGGGGACGAATCGGGAAAATAGAAAGCGTTTCAATTTTCCCGACGTGTGCCAGATTTTTGCGATCGTCGGCGATCATTCCCGTCATATGAAAACTCAAATGGACGTCGGCGATGGTTCTTAGCTCGTTACCAATCCTCTAAATTGCATGTTTCAATTTTTGGCGCACTTTCCATTTTCCGCCAAAATCACTATCGGGAGAATCTAGGACAAGCATCTGGCGATTTTCCGATATGTCGGCAAGATCTGGGACGGTCGGGAAACTTCGAAATCCCTGATCGTCTGGGATTTTCTCGACATGTGAAAACTAGGCTTAAAGCGCGCTTCGTTTATAAGATTCAAGTAAGCTACTTAAACTGAATACGATGGCGCATAGCCGTTAATAATCTTAAAAGTAATAAGTAAAACCTTAAAAACTATTCTTTGATTAATAGGCAGCCAATGCAATTGGCATAGAACAGGAGTTATATGAACTCTACGTTTGGCTTTTGTTACTAGTCCCGTGATCCCATATACCTCGTTAAGACCCTGCTGTAAACTGTACACACTAATGACGATTAATTTTGTACTCTATGCAGAAGCATAATTATTTCCAAAAGACACTATATTGCTTTCTGGTGTTAGAAACGGGAGCTCCACTTTTAGGCTTGGATAAGTCTATATATTATAATGTCAAAGTTCACAGCTACCAAATGTCTTACATACAATAAAAGCCAACAAAGGCTATTCTTAACCAAAAGAAAATCTACTGTTTAATATTTTTGGACTCTTTTAGCAGACTGGGTAACCTTAGCTTTGCTCTTATTTTGGGTAGTGTTTGTCGTTGACGACATGGCCTTGTCCAACAGTTTATGCAGTTTTTCAGTTCACAATTTCCTCTTTTGTCCTATTTTCTCTAGGTAGTTCATTGCATTCACTTCAGAAGCTGAATTGAATTTTCAAACGTTTAGAGCGAGTTTCAATTGAGTGTCGTAAAACCAAAACCAAAGTAATTACTTTGGCCAATCAAAAAGGACAGAGGACACAACGCGCGGGAAAATGTGCACGCGCGAGCCACGATTGGCTTTGGTTTTACTTCTGATTGGTTGAAAAAATGGTGGGAGAATTTTGAACCATTCACTGAGTGAAGTAATCATAAAACCAAAGTAATGAGTTCTTTCCAAAGTAAATACAAAACGTATAAGGCTGAAAAATATTTGAAAATTTCTTGAATAAAATATTGCCATAAAGACAAAGATACTACAACTGTCTCTACAGAGATGGCATATTAATATCACAACTATTGTTCGAAAACAAAAAG
Source organism: Montipora capricornis (assembly GCF_036669925.1). Taxonomy (NCBI): domain Eukaryota; kingdom Metazoa; phylum Cnidaria; class Anthozoa; order Scleractinia; family Acroporidae; genus Montipora; species Montipora capricornis. The sequence continues at coordinate 14,569,920 of NC_090888.1, read as the reverse complement.
GATGAAATTGAATTGAATTGCTTGCCCCCTTAATTCCACATAGCAACTGCACAACCATGCAAATGACCTCCCACAATCCTTTGCATGCTACCAAAAACATTAAGAAAGTCTGGATACAAGTTTCAAAAGGTTATCGTTCAAAGAGGCTCCGCGTTTTTTTTTTTTTTTTTACTAATTTACCAATTCTATTGAAAAATTTATCTTAGATATTTAAAAATGTTCCTCTGTACTAAGTAAAATCCTAAAAAATAGGAAAAGAATAGGAATTTTTTTAAAAAAAGGAGAAAATAGGAAGCAGGCCAAAATGGGAAAAAATAGGATCTTGACGCTCTGTTATGTGCCTTTTTTCTATACAATTTTAAGTGTTTTTTCATGTAGAAAGTCAATTTTCGGATAAAAATCCGGTACATCCCATTAAAAAATTTTCCTCACTTTTACTACAAATGGAATGCGATGTTACAACGCCTTGTCCAATTTCCGCTCTATTACCTGCCAAGTGGTCGCGTAAGGAAGGT
>NC_090888.1:14559405-14564405 GCF_036669925.1 Montipora capricornis | reverse complement strand
TTCAACAGGTTTGCAAGCCCACCTGGCTTGTTTTACCGTGCATCGGTGCTGTAAAATTCATTCCTGGCACACAAACAAGCAGAGTTTCTAAATGAATCTGTTGAAAGCAAATGTTTGCTTTCATGCAAAAATTGGCATTAAAAAATGACTTAGGGATATGTGGTAAGAAGTAAAACGAACAGGATCGACATATAACTATTCTAACACAATAGGCGGAATAATTATTTGAAAACTACAATGGAGGCCACCGTTCTATAATACAATTGACAATTATTCTTTGAAATCGAGGTGAATAGTGGTAGAATATTTACCGAGCCGCAAAGCGGCGAGGTAAATATTCTGCCACTGTTCACCGAGATTGAAAAGAATAATTGTTTTAGTATATACTCACGAAGTGATCTCAACAACAATTGCAGAAAAAACATCCAAAGTCGATTTAATTGGCATCTCAATTCATGCGTGAAAATCGTGCAAGCGGCACAAAGCATGCACGAAAGTGTATACAGAAGCTTCAAACATGGCAAATCTAAATAACCTTCGTTAAACTCCATGTCACAAACAGCAAAATGGTCATTTAGCACCGTTTAAATCAGCAATCTAAATCGAAAGTCTGCTTGTTAAAACATTTACGCCGTTCGATCAACGTTTTTGCGGTTGATTTAAGATGGAAATTGAAAGTGCAGTTGGTAAGAGGATCCACATGAAATGGTGGCTCTAATTGAGGTCAGCGTTAGTTTGTTGTAAAATGACCCGTCTTGTTTCCTTGCAATAAGAAATTCGTTTCGGTGGGCGACCAGCCCTACAAGAGAGAATTGCTCCGAGTAAAACAAATTGTTGGCGTGAAGATTGTTTAATTTTCAGCAATAATTATCTGGAAAAACAAAGTCAAACACTAGTTGGAAAAAGTATAAACTCTTCTCTTACCTTGGAAAACTTTCAGGCCAAAATTTGTGGCCTTCTTTGTCTTCTATAGCACAGCATCATCTTGTATTCTCAATATTTCCGATTCATAAATGCTGGCGAGTTTACGCCGGCCATTTTGTTTTGTTTGGATCAAGCATTATTCACTCCGTAGGGAGTGAATAATGCTCAATTACTCCGAGATAGCGAACCAATCAGATTGCTTAAAACAGCAAGATCACTAAGTGAGTATATACTAATTGAGTGTATTCATATGACGTCCCGGCAGCCATGTTGGTGTTCCAAAACAAAGAAACTGCGGCCATGTAGGTGTTCCAAATTAATCCTCTGATAATTGAACTCTATTTTCATGCAAATAGTTTCTTTTGTTTCATTAAACTAGCACCCATTCTAGTCACATGAGTGAATACGCTCTATAAAATCCACTTTAAAACCTCCATGCTTATGGAAGGTTTTGTCTGATGAGGAGGTCGGGAAGACGATGGGCTGGTTTTGCTTGTAAATGGGAGCTGACTTTGTTCATTGGAAGAGACGTCTGTCAAAATCACTTTATTTAAAGTTAGCATTCGCAAACACAACCCAGGCAATATCAGAAAACTATAATTGTATAGTCCTCTCAGTCAGTTAAATTTAGAATCACATTAAAACTTGTTATGGTTTAGACTATTTTACCTGCATGCTGCTCAGACTCTTTCTCCTCTCCTCTTGCTTTCTTTTGTGAAAGCCCATGATCGGTGAAAGAGATACCTGTAAACATTAGAAAGTAAAAATATCGGTGGAACACCTGAGTAAAATCTGAAAATTTCTGGGTGGCACAATACAGACTTTTGTTGAGCTCTATTCATGACCAGAAGCACATGACCTTGAAGTGTGCAATTCTTTTCCTTGGAACAAAGCTGAAAATTTTAGGACAACAATTTTATGATAAAATATGGACAAAAATAAGATCGAAGCTGCACTCGCCGGGGGAAAATGCACGAGCTACGTCACATCCAAATAAGGAAAAACTAAAACTCAAAAAACCCCAGCTCTGAACCAGAGTTAAACGCTTCAAGGTCATGAGCTTCAGTCATGACTAAATATGCAATTTTGCCGCGCAGTAGTGAACGAAATCAGGTGCTTCTACTCCACAATAGACCTTTTGAAAGTTTTGTGTCTAGTTACCGGGCCTTTAAATCAAGTGAGCAAAAGTGAGGCTGGAGTTGACCTTGTTATGATACAGACCTCTCTGCTTTTCTTATGTTAATGTTTGTTCTCATGCTAATTAGTGAGGTGAGGTTTCTATTAAAACGAAGTCAACTCTAGCCTCACTTTCACTCAGAGGTCAGGTACCTACGCACACAACTGTAAAAAGGTCTATGGAGTATTTTACAATGACTGCAAAATTCTCGCGCGTCATTGGTTAATTTTTATTGTCAATAAGCGGACAGACACATAAATTTATAATTTATGCGAGGATGACGTGATATTGCTTGCGTCAGATTAAAGTTTCTCGCATTATTGTGTCGCGTTCTTCTCGTGCTTTGACTTAATTTTGACCCCTCTGCCTTTTTGTTATTGTAAAAAACAAATTGATGTCAGTTTTTCATGCGTATGTCGTGTTATTGACAATGAATTTCGTCATAACATTGTCAAAGTAGCTGTGGATCCACGAGGCGAATGACGACGACGCATGACATCAACTTGTTAATTTTCACGTCACGGTGGCCACATTAGAGAAGTGAAAGAAAGAAGCAGCGGCCATGTTGGAGGAGTGAAATGTTCTTCTGGGAATTGAACTCAATTAAGTTGATAAACCTATTCCTGTTTCACTTCCAGACCGACAAAGCACCACAGTTTTCTTAGAAACTAACCCCTTTATCCATTTGGTGCTTCTACTCCACGCCGCGCATTTTTCGTGACAGCATGCTCGAAATCTGTTTTGCGAGTGACTTTGTTTAAAAAAAAAAAAAGAAAAGAAAACCAGCGCCTCAAAAACAAAAGTCAAGGAAAGATTCACATCTTCATTTGAAATAATACAAAGGGAGATAATGAGATTGGTAACTAATTTAAATTCAGCGAATGCTCATGAGGCCCCCAAAATGGGTCACTCACATCAATCAGTGGTTTTAAGTGTCTTTCAGTGTACGGCACGTGTGCATATCACGAAATAAGGGAACCGTGGTCATGTCGATGTCCAGAACTAATCCTCTGGGAATTGCACTCCAAATTTACGCAATTACAACGTAGTATCTTCTGTTTCAGTAGAAAACCAAAGCACCTTATTCCATAAGAGAACAGGCTCTATGCGAGAATTTTCTTTTCAACGACCAAACTCTACTCGTAAAACGTCTAATGATTTTTACCTTTTTGGTCCTCAATGTATTTTCTCTTTAAGCCTTGTGCCTCTGATGGAATCTGAACCTGGCAAGAATCATCTGTTGAAATCAATTAAGGCGAACACGACGTAAGTGAATCACTCAGAGTAAAGGAAAAACAGCAACATCAATTACACTTCGAATTCTTCGAGCTATGTGTAATACTGATAAACTGTGTCAATTACGAAGTACGATCGTCCGGTTCAGTGAAGTCATGAGAAGGCCTGTTTTTGACGACACTGACTGACGTTTTGACAACCTGAACGAAAGTCATCGTTAAAGTCAAGAGGTGTGTGTAACGTAAGTAGATGGTATAAGCACTCTGGTCAACGAAGTCGTGATGCTATCGGTCGACTGTCAGTTCAGCCAAGACTAAAAACTGTGATTGATGTATTTCGTTCGTGTTGAGGTTTATGTACCACGTCGGTCCATAGTTAATAGAGGGGAATGGTTATGAAACCGGACAAATTTCTTTGTTGTAGGTGTTTGTTCTCTTTTTTGGCCTTGACCGTGCACAAAACACAATAGTTGTTTACTCTGTACTGAGGAACTAACCAATAGAAACGTAATTCATGCATAGTGTATGAGCCCAAACCAAAAGACCGTGTACGGTCGTGGACTTTCCAACCTAAATTTTGGCATCTTTGTTTGCTCCTTTGATGTTTGTCGAGCTTCCAAACCAGTCTTCTCTAATAACTATGGTTGGTCAGTTATTGCGGGCGACCAAACGGAGCCCGCAATCCTAATGTCAACATTGCTATTACGCATGCCTGAAATGGGTATACCGAGCTTCTAGTCGATGTGTTTTTCGTTGGCAATTACGAGCCTTCGAACCATCGATCACGTGAAGCATACCAAATATGGGTAAATTCACGAGAGAATTTGCCCCATTAGACTTTAAAGGGAACCTCTACTTCAACAAAAAAAAACTCTAACTCACAGGAAATAACCTTTACGGTCAAGTCAATCTAAAATATCTTCAAAGAAAGGGTTTGTATTCGAAAGAAATAAGTTTTAGAATTGCCTATTTTTGTTTTCAAATTTTGCGGGCGCCGCCATCTCGAATAATTGTGACGTGTACGGTTGCCCTATTGTTATTAAAGGTATTGTAAAATGTTTACCGGAGACTCTTTTATTTTGTCGGCAGCCTACAATGCGGACTTCGGACTACTCGCCATCAACTTTAAACATAGATTTTGCCCTAAAAAAAGGGAGCAGTTTATTATAAATCTTACGATTGCATTGTTGCTATTTGCAATTCCTCGCAAAAAATGGACTCCAAGCGCAGAGAAAGAGATCTTTTGATGTTACAATTAATGAAGTTTTGAACTTGTGGCCGAAGGACTCGATGCCATTGTTCTGATGACGATTTTTCCTTTTCGAGAGCTGTTTTTAATGACCTAACTAACTCGAAAGATCGCACTATAACTTTTCGTTTCAGCTCGTTTGTCTAGTCAAGCTCAAGCCTATTGATCTTTTAATTTATGACTTGTGCCCTACTTCCGCTTTTGACGCGCACTGCTGCAAAAATAGCGAAGACAATTACTCTTCACTTGCCCAATGAAAACACTACATTTTCGATCCGTGCGACGTTGACTGTCACATATAAAAGACCACTCTGCGGAACCGTAAATTGCTGATGTCATGAAGATTTAAAAACAAATCTTTACAGATCGGACGGTTGAGATACAGGAAAACTGCAACGTAATCTTCCTTTCCTTT
>NC_090888.1:14509405-14544405 GCF_036669925.1 Montipora capricornis | reverse complement strand
GTCCAATACCAAAGATGTATGCTGTAAACTAGCTATAGTGTAAACTGGAGTATTGCCTCCTCGATGAGCTGTAAACTTGAGCCCGTGATATGGTTACGTGATACTGGTCACATTGGCATACATAGGGGCGGACGGACGGACGGACGGACGGACATACGTACGGACGTTCATGACGTCATTGCTATAAAACCAAATTTTCTCACATCGATGGGTTACCATATTTTCTTAGCTATGGTGCTCCGCGCGTGCGTGCGCAAAGGCGCTCCGCTATAAAGCTGAACTACTGTAAATATTAAAGACGCATATGTTTAATTTCGTAAACACGTTGCATGACGCTACAGACACATTCAGTCTCGCCGGCGCGTGCTTTAAAAACATAAAACTATTCCTTCCAGAAAAACCAAATAAATATTATCGGCGGTGAGCAGTGAAAGGAAAATGAAATGAACATCATCGTGGTATATCATTGCTTTTACTTGTAATTTATAACATATTCCCCTTAGCAGCAGTGATTTATCACGCGACTCGCAACCTTTTTATATTAGGAATGATTTCACCCAATGAAACGGTACACGAAATGTACTATACTGTAGTTTGTATATGTGATATAAGTGTGTAAAGACAAAATATTGTGTTTTTGCATGGACGTCATATTCCTACGGTCGCTTATTACATTGCAATATTGTGCTCATTTTGTTACCCAGTAATTGTGGTTGTACATGGTACCATAACATACATGTAGCTGCTTGGTGATACCATAGTTAGTAGAGGAACTAACAATGGTGATACAGTGTTGTTTAAAGTCTACCCTTCTAATGGAACAGTTTCCTGAAAATGTTGAACATGGTTTGAGCTTCCTTAATTTCGAAATTCCTCATAAATTTCGTAGCACTACCAAAGGAAACTTAAAATATGAAATAAATGTTTTTATTGTAAAGTGGCAATGTCGAAGGGTTACAACTTCAACATCTTTGATAATTTTATACATGCAATTCCCAGGAAGAGTACTTTAACATACTGCAATTCCAGACAGGGGCTGTTTAATACTAAGCTTGACCTGTTTTTCATGTGCCTTTTGCAAGACACATAGACACTGACAGACACTGCTTTCACTTTATCTAAGTGCAGGTGTGGATCCTTCAAGTAAACATAAATTTGTTTAATTCCTTAAGTTTCTTGGTCTCTAAGTCCCTGTTCGCACTACGCGAAATTTCGTTTGTTTTGCAAAAAAAAATTGTTAATGCGAAACCATTTTCAATGCGAACGATGCTTTTTCGCAAGTGTCACCAAACTTCAAATATGCCGTCGACTAGCTTTGGAGGCCTACAATTTTCTGTCGGCGAGAAAATCTATTGTTCCTTGACAGACACCCGTCAACGGCAAACGACATTTGTGCTTACACAAATAATTTACATGTCTCAAGTGCTAACGCTATTACAAAACGAAAAATTCGTTATCACGAAATTGCCAATTTTTTTGCAAACACTAAACCAAACTTTTCGGTGTAGTGCAAACAGGCCCTTAGCGGCATTTGCGTGTCTCACCTCTAACTGGTTCCAAAAAGATGCCAGTCTTAATCAGTTTGAATCATTTGCAAATTTTCTGGTTTCAAACAAGCCTGAGGTAATAATTATCTTCTGACTACGGATTGAACTTCACACCTCAAAGAACAAGAATCCTGGTGTTTTTGGCATCCATGAAGAATTGCACTTACAGGTATCACCAAGTCAAATGCCTTCACTATTACATGTATTAACCCCAATTACATGCACATACGTACGGGCCACAAAGTCAGTCAGTCAAATTTATTTATAGAGGGTAGCACAGAACAGATATTTCTGGTAAACCAGTGGCCCTCTATCCTAATAAATAAGATGACCACACGAAAGATAACAATAAGAGATTAAAAAAATCAAAGTTAAAAACTATACATTGAAATGAACATACAATCTCAATCTCAATCTCAATCTCATTAAAACGTCTTTTAAAACACCAGCAATACCATACTCCTCGGGATTACTGGAAGACTTACATGTAATGTGTGGAGGGGTGAGTGGCTGAGATGAGAAGTATTTTAGCAAAGATCTCTTAAAGCCGTTCTGCTTGGTGGTTTTCCGGCTAGGTGGAGCCTGGGATGCATCTGGCCCACACGTTGAGGGAGGTCCTCTTAGGAGATACTTGGAACTGGGGATGATTACAGGGTTCTCTGTTTGAAGAGCTAGCCACGAAGGTTGTCTGCTACTCTGGAGCCACTAGGGAACCACATCGTCTTTCTTCTGGGATACCTTTCTCAGGACTGCTGAAATTAGAATGAATGGTGGAAAAACAGATTTTTAGAGGTACCCAGTCCAGCCGCAGGGTGTGTGTGTCCATGTAGGTAAGACCTGGACACCTGGGTCTGGTTTCCAGATGCCATATTGCGGGAGAATATCAGAGCAAAGAGGTCTATGGTGTACCCTCTGATGAAGGGCTGAATCACTTGTAGGTCTATTTGCCATCCTCCGGAGTTGTTAAACTCTGTGGATCCTCATTATTGAGTTTGCCTGCTAGATGTTGAGCAGTGATCAGAGTTGTCCTTTCAATGCACCACTGGCACAGGTCTAGAGATACACTGACAAGATAGGAGGAAGAAGTTGCCCTTTGTTGTTTATGTTGAGAAGACTCTGGTCAATTACTGACATGGGTTCCCTCTTTTTCTGGAATTAAAAATAGGCGACTGTAGAACGTCTCCACAAAGAAAGGGATTGTCTTCATTGCACCAAGAGAGAGATTTTTTACCTTGGTGTCTATAAAGGGAACTGTTAAATCTGAACATTTTGTAACTGGAAGCTGTAACTAGAGGTTTACGGTTTCTGGGTCTGAAATTTCGTTGTTTCCATCCTTCTAAGAACTGGTTAAGTTCCTTGTTAGCACAAAAGGGCGGAACGTTTTCTTGACTGGGTTGCTTGGCACTTAGTAAAGGCACCCAAGGTTTTGAGATGTTGTTGAAAATGGGTTTCTGAAAGCGCTGCCAAGGTTTAAAAATATTTGATAAGTTTTTGACTAGGCCACAAGAGTGTTCAGCTCATGTGGAAGCAACGGAGGGAAAGTCTTATCTAAAGAGAAAATGTTTAGCTTTAGGGAGTGGCTATTCCACCTGACTGATTTTGTCTTTATTAGTGTTAGGGAGAACTGCCTTTCTTCATAAAACTCACATTAGCTGAACCAGTGAAGCACCAATGTTTGCTCAACTACATGTATGTTCTTATTTTTCTCCACAGGAACTTGACTTCCTGATGATAGAGCTGCTCAGCACCATGTAATGAGCAGAGGGGTCCTGTTGAATTTAAGAGGGCCTGCACTTCCTCGTCACAATCTTGAATGTATTAATTTTCGTGTGCATTTCAGTGTGCTGAATAACTCCGCCCCCTACTTGAAAGCCAATTATGCTGAGCCAATCAATGTTTGGGCACGTGCTAAGGTAGCAGATCTCATGTGAAGGCTGTCAATTGACACGCGGTGCTTTCATATGTGATTGACATGATACATCAAACATTTTTGTATGCAGATTATGGCGGGAAACAAAAGCAATTTTAGCTGTTTTAAATTATGCACCTATAAATGTTAAGCCCCAGGAGGGGTGGGGGGAGGAAGGAGGGAGGAGGGGGATTTCGACATTTTTCTGAAAAATGAGTCAAATTCCCCAACCCGCGACAAAATAATTGGCCAAAATTATCAAAAGCCCCCAACCTGGGGAGAGTAAAAGTGGCCAGAAGAATACCCTTTAGACCTCACCTTCACAGCCCACCAATTCAAGATTTGCAAAAAAGAATTTTGAGCAAGATGCCCAAATTTACCTTTACCAAGACCTTAAGAACGAAATGTATTTAACTGTAGTTAACTGAATACTCTGACCAGTTTTTCTCTGTCCTTGTGTGGGTCTTTTTCCATCAGTAGGGCTACCGCTCACATGGTTCATAATTTTATGGGATATAAGTCTAGCACTTCACATTTCACTCTATTCAGTTAACTCTGTTTAAAATATAAGTGCTACACGGCCAACGTTTGTATAAACGTAACCTTTCCTTGTTTTTAACTGTAGTCTGACAGGATAATAATTTAGTCACAATTTTATACTATAAGAAGTGTTTTTGACATCAACAATGTTGTTGTTCTCTTGTTGTATGATAGACCAACTCAGTTTTCACTTGAACTTCGTATACCACACAACTTCAGGACAGGGGGAACTTACGGTACTAGTGTACATGTCGTTTGACACAATAACTGACAGGCAGTGGACACTTTTTTACACTGTAGAAAATGCGAGCATGCAGTAACATTGTTTTCTTTCTGGTATTTTGCATGAAAACATGCACAAACTGACCCAAAGAGGTTTCCTGACATTAAAATACGTTACAGCCCAAAACTAATGCACGCGCAAGAACTTCTTTTTGCGTCCGCTAGCCGGCAACTTCTTGCGGCTTCTTGCGGCTCCTTGCGCCACAATTCTACCAGCCGCAAGAACTTCTTTGCGGTTAGAAGTTGACACCCCAAGAACTTCTTTATGTTATAAAATCCTGACCGCAAGAACTTCTTTGTGGCAACATCTCAGAAAGAAGGTGATATACAAAACTCGCAACAACACGAAATTTTTCAGGGCAATGCACTGTTGAATCTCGGGAGTTATACGTATCATGTGTAAACAAACGACACAATTATGGTGATTTTTTTACTACGTTTGCACGAAGACTAGTCGCAAGATAGCAATCATAAATATCAGACGAAACCCTTTTCCTACCCAAAAATCCCAGTCAAAGAAATGTTTATCAAAGGTACACTGTAGTGACGAGAATGGCTTTTTCCACGCGAACTGTTTGTAGGACTGCCGCCGCGAATGTAGGGGAAGGAACACAATTATTGTTATTGTTCATCTTTTCCTGGTGATGTGCATTCTCTTTGAAAAATAATGATATCAAACAGGAATGAAACAAGCAAATTTCAAAGCAGCCTTATTAAATCTTTGCATTTATGTGCATTTTACATTTATAAACATTCGCTCTCGTCGCTTTCAATCTTGCAGGTGACATTCTACAATGTAGTTCCCTTGATAAGTGTTTCTGAAAGGAGTTATAAATGCAGAAGCTTTTGTTTGTTATTTATTATTAGTATTCTTATGATACCACGAGTTTTCTGTTGCCGATGAAGATATCACACGACATTTGCTTACACATAACATTGTCACCTTCCCGGCATCATATGCAACTGGCTACGCATTTGATCTAAAACATTCAAATGTTCATTCTTTAAAAGTGGTTTGTTATGCTCGTGACCCTGCTTGTTGGTAGTTAATGGCGTGATTGAAGGTTTTTTTTCTGAAAGTGCAGAAATTAGCTACTGCTTTGAAACATTCACGTTCACCGGCCTTTCTTTTAAGCGAGTGCGTTAAATACGGCCTGCGATAAATTGGGATGACCAAACATCCAGTTCTGATCTCATGCCCATTGAATGTTTCCCAAGAGGAAACATACCAATATATTCCTTCCTTTTGAAAGCGATTTATGTTTTGGAAAACATAATCCGTAATCACCTCATACAAGCAACACCGACTAATCTTGCGGTTGAACCCAATAACTTCTTGCGCTTTTGTGTCTTGCGTTTAAGTCCGTAACTTCTTGCGGCTTCTTGCGGCAAGCTTTCTATCTTCTTGCGCTTTGAATGTTCTTGCGGATAAACCGCAATTTAACTTCTTTTGACCGCTTGCGTGTTCGTGCGGCGCAAGAACTTCTTGCGCCACTTAATAAAATAATAATAATTTTATTGCTTCTATAGCGCATGATACATGAGAAGATGCTCTCGTGCGCTTTACAATGACAAAAACTAGAATTCTACTATTTACAATCAAATCAGTTACATGAAAAATGGATAAATCTAAAGCTAATTAATATTCCAACTATAAAATTGCATAATATCAACTATAAATTCATACTTGATCAGATATTCTGTAAATTATAAGCTTTCCGAAATAAATGAGTCTTAAGGGCTTTCTTGAATGTTTGTACGTTTTGAGAATGGCGGACTGCACGTGGTAATTTGTTCCATAAAGCTGGTGCAGCCGCTACAAAGCTTCTTGCGCGTGCATTATTTTTGGGCAGTACCTGTACTGTGTACAGTAATTACAGTATTTGCAAGAGAGTAGTATCGAAAACTAAGACTCCAAAAATGAAGACCAAGGCCCCACTCGAAAACGAAGACCTACATGTACATGTACTCGAAAACAAAGACCCACTTGAAAAACCTACAATTAAGAATATTTTGGTGCGCAGTTGTCATAAATGGGTGATGTTGTGTGATTCCTCCTCCTTCCACCTTTTGGAAGGTTTTTGGTTTGAAACCCCACGTACATTGTACCCCCTTCTCTGTCGGAATTTCCCACGACCTACAAGCGTCTCAGGAGGCACAAATAAATGTAGGAACACAGTTGCTGTTTGCCAGGAGAATGCGCTTGCAATATTTTTCACCAGGATGGGAAGGAAACTACAATGTACCAAACACCCCTTCTACAGGTGTATTTCAAATCAGACTGGGAACCACCTGTGCAACAATCAGTTGCCTTGGAAAGTTATATGTACCTAGACAAGGTTAAAGTCCAACTTGCTAAAAGTGAACTAAGAAAGACAAACACAAATCTGCCTCATGGAGAAGGCAAAGTTGTTTTACACTCAAAAAATAACTCCACAATCAACATAAAAAAGGCAGACAAGGGGACCACAACAGTCGTTCCATGAATAAATAATTATTAGACAATATCAGAGAAGGACAAACCCAACTTGATGACATACGCAATTAAAACGCCCCTTAGACAACCAATCATAAAGGAAACAGTCAAAAGAGTCAATGAAATTTAATATATCAGAACTCCACTGCGACGAGCATTATTGACTCAAGAGCTAAAAAAATGGCTTTCACAAACAAAAAAACCCATGAATTCTAGAATTCTGCACAATTAAAAAAGGAAAGGAAAGGAAAGGAACTTTATTTAAGTGTCTAGTCGTTCTAGCGCTGAAGCACTAATTGGGGACACTGTAAATTGAAATTAACAATTAACACAAATCAAGTCAAATGTTGGTTTTTGAGGAGAGGGGAAACCGGAGTACCCGGAGAAAACCTCTCGGTGCAGAGTAGAGAACCAACAAACTCAACCCACATATGACGCCGAGTCTGGGAATCGAACCCGGGCCACATTGGTGGGAGGCGAGAGCTCTCACCACTGCGCCATCCCTGCACATGTGCAAAATGCACAACCCATTGGTCCGAAGACCAATCATATCAGGCTGCAATGGCCCTACTGAAAGCAAATCATACAACGCAGTCAAACTACTTTTAATTGAAATGATGATTCTGTGCATAATTTGCAACTGTTACCTGAAAAATAATCCTGGTTGTTGTTGTAATCTTGACCAAAACACTTGTATTTTAAAGAATTCTTCCTCTGTAAAATAGGTGCTAGCAAGAAGTCTACAAGAGAAACAAACAACAAGAAAATGAATTATTTTGATAATAAATAATAATAATAATAATAATAATAATAATAATAATAATAATAAACAAATGAATGCCACATTGCTTGCACTGTTGAGATCCGGATATGCCTGAAGGAGCATGAGAAAGAGGAGAAATATATTGACCTGCCCTTTGAGATAAAGAGACTTTGGCGATTATGTAAGGTTAGAATCACCCCTATTATAATTGGCGCTCTTGGTACTTTCTCTAATAACCTACAGAAGTATTTGGAAGACCTGCACATTGGACTAAACATTCAATCATTACAGAAATCAGTACTGTTGGGATCCGCAGGAATTCTCCGAAGAACCCTGGAACACTAAGGTTAGGTGGTGTGTCACTACCTGCTGATAGGTGATACTCCAGTAGCAACTACTGTGATATAGCCTAACAATAATAAAAATAATAATAAATAATAAAAATAATAATAATAGTAATAATTTGATTATAAACTTTACTGTTCCATGCAGTGAGCTGAGCTCCAAGCTAATACAGGGTTGCCACTCATCAGTAACAAAACAAGACGCTCTATAAAAGCGTACACTGGGTTGCCTGTGGTACATGTTACACAAAAACAGAAGGCACTGAATTGGGTGGTATTGAACTGCAGGGTTCCAGTTAATTTTTTCAAGTGGGGGGTCATTAAGACCATTTGAGGGTCACCCACATGTCGCGCCAGCAGAGGCCCTTTGGCTCACATGTTCACACCTTTAATTATTTTGTAAGATCCTATCCCATTTTGAGGTCTTTTACTTTTTTAAGCTTTGGTAATAAATTCATTTTAAAGATAACAAACACGCTCTTGAGCAAGGGTGCATGTGATCACCTTGTGTCAACTGAATGAAGTACGGGAAAGAATGTTAATCGTTCCTTGTTTTCAGAGTAAAACAACATACTTTTTAGCCAAGAAACTTCCGTCTTTCGTGTTTTTTATTTTCTTGTGATATTTGACTGAATATTTACATTTCATCTGTTGGGTCAGAAAGCCTTCTTTGTCGGATTCCTGACAACCGTATCTATTGTGACTTCAGGGTGAACTATTAATTATTTTACAAAATTGCGAGGTTGAGTGGCCATGTAATTGAAAATCTGAACATCTATGAGATACAAAAACAGACTTGCGAATTATCGCAAATCACAATGCTGACAAGCACAAAAGCAGGAGAAATGATTAATAAATATGAAGTGTGTTACTATCTGAATGTTTTCGTGTTAGAGTAAAGGGATATATTGTCACGCAAATGATGTAATTTCATGACACTCAAAATTAGCAAAAAGCGTGAGTTTCATGTATACAATCTTCGCACTACATGTAGTAAGTAAGTCAAGGTAAAGTCACTGCTTCGTGCCAAAAGGCCCGTCAGGCCGGCGCTTATCTCCGGTTTCCGTAGCATGAAGCGACAAGGAGTATTTCTACTCCCCCCTGGAAGGGACGCTAGACCATCGCAAGGTTACCCCCGGCATTACGCTGGTACCCATTTATACACCTGGGTGGGGAGAGGCACCGTGAGAGTAAAGTGTCTTGCCCAAGAACACGACACAATGTCCCCGGCCAGGCCCCGAACCCCGACCACTCGATCCGGAGTTGAGCGCACTAACCATGAGGCTTCCGCGCCTCCCACTAGCAAGTGGTAGCAATAACTTGGATTAACCAGGAAGTTAAAGAAATATTGTTGCCTTACCAAATAAACTTCATTTTACACTTCTATGACAAAATCATTTGTCAGAGAAATAAAATTCCTGTGTCCTCGCGTATCACATCTCAACACACGCATGCAAATTTGTCAATCCATTTTCACCGCGTCCTGATTCCAGCGAAAATTTTCTTCCTTCAAATATCAACAAAAATATTATTTCTCGTCAAGCGTTCCAATAACCAAAAATAACCGCTAAAAATAAAGATTTTTTAACGATCTGTCCATAGATATTTTTTCATAATTTAATATACTCTGTCAAAATTTGGAAACCAATCAACACGCAAAAATAACAACGCACGCAACAAATTTCGTCGCATTTACCTCTTCGTCGAATTCTCATGCTTAACACAGGAATTTTTAGATATTGTGATACATCTGGGTATTGTTAAGCGTTGCATCTTTTATGTTCAAATAACCGCTAAAAATAAAGATTTTTTAACGATCTATCCGTATTCCGTAGATATTTTTTCAGAATTTAATATTCTGTCAAAATTTGCACAACAATCAAAACACAAAAATAGCAACGCACGCAACAAATTTGGTCGCATTTACCTCTTCGCCGAATTCTCATGCTTAACACAGGAATTTTTAGTTATTGTGAAAATCTTTCTCTATTCGTTAGCAATCACCCTTTCAGAGAAATCGACCGGTCTGCGAATATTTCATGAGTTTTTTTCAATGGGATGTCAAAAGGCCAAGTGGATGTTAGGCATAATCGGGCAAGTTCGGGCGATCAAGTTGCGTGTGTGACCCGTTACAAATATTTTTTCACAAAATGTTCCCGAATCGTCAAGTATCACCACAGGAGAAAAGAACATCATTCTAAAAGCTTATTCTACGCAAAAAGTAGGTTCTGGAGGTAATTTTGAGAGTGGAAATCACGAAGCATGGTATATTTAATTAAGTTAACACAACAGAAAGACGCCAACCTCATTTTGACACGAAAATGCTTTACTATTGCAATAAAAACTATCCAGTTATGCTAGCATATTACAAAACATGATGAATTCATAAAGGGCATCTTTTCCAGCAAAATATTTTTTGAAACAAACAACATACATGTATTTGCTATTAGAGGCAATCTTTCTTTCACTGATCCACTTAAGGTGTTCGATTCCTTCTCTGTCTTTGTTGAACCCATAAGTTACCAGAGAATTTTCCATTTGGTTTCAGTGTTCTACATAACAGCACACTTGTGAAAACATCAGAAATAGAGCTGACTTCGATTTCGGCTCGACGGGCGATAGTTGTTGTCGAAGTCCATTACAAGTATATTTTGTTTAAAGATGCACTAAAACGCCATCCACGTTACAATGACTTTCCATGCCATTGCAGGTTTAATAATTAAATGTTCTCCTGTGTGCACCAGAGAAATCTTGTATGTATTACCCCAGCCCCCTCAAACCTAACAAAATATGCACAGAAGACTCTATGCACAAAGACACCACTTAGCAGGGGAGTAACAGGAAAGACTTTTCCTGACAGCCTAAACAGAATTATTGATATTATATTTACATGTAGCAAGAAAAATACCAAATCCATGAAAGACCAGATTAGAGCACTTGAAAGGTAGACTGTCTTAAAGAAATTATTTTGCAAAGGAAAAGTCTAGCTGAACAAAAAAAAACCTATGGCAAAATATCCAAATTTGCCATCCTTTTGGCACACTATTTACCGGAACTCAACTCTTCTTGGTCATTAAAATAATTAAGAACTATTCACCAAAGTGGAAGTTGGCTAGTGGTGGATATTTACCGAGCCGCAAAGTGGCTCGATAAATATCCACCACTAGCCACCAAACACTGAGGTGAATAGTTGTTCTAGTACACTGTATATACTAAAACAGTGAGATAATACAGCACACTCATTTATTCCTGCAAAGATTATTAACAAGATTTTCAGGTGCAAATTTCGCGCGAATTGCTCGGAGGATGGAAAGGATATCCGGAGTTTGAGTAGTCAATCAGCACGAGCGTTCAACACTATCCAGTCTGTTTTAGTATACTAATAATATATATACATGTATGTACATGTTGTAGGGCAAGGGATTTAAGAAATTTACTTCTTAAATCCCAAAGCAAAAGACCCTGGCAGATACACTTATAAATGCTGTTTTGCTTGAATGTACAGCTGTAACTTGAGTTGAGAACTTTAATAACCACTTCAGGTTTTCCAATTAAGAGTTTAAAGTCCTCACAAAAAACAGCAAAGCCTGCTAGACAAATTTGTTGTGGATATTGTACTATAATATTGCACAATGAGCACCCATAATGTTGTTAGCTTTTTAAGAGTGATCTTGTAAGTCCATGTTAACAATAGGTCTACACAGCTTGCACAGATAGCTTTTTGCACTTTGAAACAAGGCAGCCAGAATGTGCATACTTCTTGTCAAAATTTACACCGACTGTGCATTGCAACCAAAAGTACAAACTAAGGAAAAGATCACATTTACATGTACATGTATCCAAGATTCTGTTGCATCCTTTTTTATGCTTAAAACACAAAATTGGTGATTTTCTTTTTCTTTCTGAGACTATTTTTAAGGCATTCTTTTGTGATTTAATTTTTTTTTTCTTCTAACTATACTTCAAAGTCAGAACTCGCTGCATACAGCTGTAGTTATTTTTTATGATTTACCACAGTGAACTGCAATTTTTTTTCCTGGGTTGTTTTCAAAGCTAAAAGATTCCTCTCTTTCTTGGGGAAATAGCACATTTGCTCTTACGAATTGAATGGTTTGACAGATTCACAAAATACTTCATTTTTGCATTTGAGAGGATTTTTTGGTTACACAAGTTTCACAAGGAAATCCTTACATCAAGATTTACCATATGATTTGTATGAACTAAAGGCGTTCTTTTGGGAACACACCACATAATGTTTATGATAACAAAGTAGTGCCTCCTTAAGTACACACCTGCAATAGCGATACTCACCCTTAAGTCACCTGTTGTCATTAATGTGCCAACCAGAGATCTACACTGTATTGGCTGTCAAAACAAAGGATTCTTTTGTCCTGTGGTTGGCAAAATTTAAACAACAAAAGAACTGTAAATTTAAACAGTGAAGTCTCCTATAACTCTTTAATTAATTTTACTTCAGAAAAAAATGGAAAATCTTATCTCAGGTTAAAAAGTTTGCACCTTTCAAAAAAAAAAAAGGAAACTGGGTTCAATAATTCCCAGTCACTTGGCATCAAAATGGGTTGTTGGTTCTCTGCTATGAGGGGTTTTTCTCTGGGTACTCCAGTTTTCTCCTCTCATCAAAAAACCCTAGGATTTCATATGAATTGATTTGATTTCTGTACAGTGTCTCCAGTTAGTGCATTATTATTATTATTATTATTATTATTATTATTATTATTATTATTATTATTATTATTATTATTATTACTATTTCCTACTTTAGCCAATCAATATGCAAATCTCTGTACAACTTTCATATAATTTAGCCCTACAGCTGTATTCTTTCCTCTTCCTGTCTTACTCATGCTTAAGGTTTGTAAAAATAAAATTCGAAATTTAAAATTATTTAAAATTGACTTTGAGAAATCTTCCAAAATATATCCTTGATATTAATTGAGAATCTTATCAATTCCATTTTCACACAGGTTGCAAAAGGAATTTAGCCAACAAAGTTTGATAGCTAAAAGTGAATTATTATTATTATTATTATTATTATTATTATCATTATCATTCAAGTTGCACAACTTAAATTTTAAAATTGCATACGAAAATGCCTCAAAAATACATTGTACTGGATCACTGAGAACCATTAAGAACCAATAATTAATACAAAGTTCGGTAAAAATAAGAAAGGCCATGTTTTTCACAAAATATTTACCAAAATATTGTGTGGTGGTTTTTAAGGAAACGTAAGAAGGAGATCGAGGAAAATTTTGATGAATTTACTTAACTTCTCAGCTGCACATTAAAATTAGCTTAAACTGGTGGCACTGCCGCCATTTCCTCACTCTATTTCTTTTAAGCCAAGATAACGCTGAAAAACTCACACACTTGAGTGTGTGAGTCCTGTCTAGTAGCTTGCAAGAGCGGAAGTACTTCCGGCTTTCGTATCTCTTCAGGGCGAAAAATTTTCAATCTTCAAATTACATTTTAAGTCAGCAGTAACTAAAATTCTGACAAGTTTTCTGACAAGTTTGACAATGCATTTATGTCATTTGCGTTCAAAAATTGTTCAACTAATGATGGGAAATCGCAAGAACTTGTTCTACCAGGCTGTTATAATTATGCTGTTAACCCGCTAGTTTCAACGGCCGTATTAAACTTCGAATCCGCCAAGCCATTGATGTAACAGACTTGTTCTCCCGGAACATGGAGATTGTTTCGGACTCTGCACCTTTATTGTTGATCGCTTGTCATCAAGCTTTACGGTTAAGTCGACAGAAGGCCGATTCGCACCAATTTTCGATAGCGGAGTGATGTTTGAAGTCTCCTGCCTTACCATAATGATTCAGAGATTATCACAAATCAGCCCAAATCGCCTCAGATAGATAGGAGAGAAGAAAGGTTTAAATCCTAAATCCCATAGTACCTGCTTATTGTTAAGGCTTACCTTTTTAGTGAAGTTATTGTAAGCATTTCCCTGTTAAAGCGTACACAACAAAAAATCCTCAGCACACAATGAGCTCTTTGAATCAAACTTGAATAGAAGCGGGAAACTTGTAACCTCGCCCGAATCGGAAGCAAAATGACTGCTGACCAAAACAAAAACGGCTCATGTGTGCCCGTCTCCAGAGCACGCTTTTCTTTTGGTCAGCACCAAACATATAGCAGGCCATATCATTCAAAAGTGGTACAAACAGACGACCAGTGATCGAGACAACGATCGCTATGCGTGCGTTGATCGATTGGTGGCTGAGAACGCAGATCGTTGTGGTCGATATTAGGGCCGTTTATACGAGGGAAAAGAAGCCGCCGCGGCTTACATAAGACGCGAACTGGGCCATTTATACGAGTGCGGCTTTTCATAAGACCTCGTATAAATTTTTCGCGGCTAAGTTCGCGGCCAACTGGTCCAATGATGACCTTTTTTTTTTTATTATTTATTTATTTTTTAAATGCGTCGTTGTGGGTTAATTAATTGTGAGGCAAGATTTAAGGCATTAAAAGCTAAATGGCTCGAGTAAGCAAACAAACAAAGAAAGTCTGGGCCATAGGAAAAAAAAAAACAATGGCGTGCGCAGGAGCCGTTCACGTTTGATGATGTTGATGTTGATGATAAATTTTGATGATGTTAATGTTGAAAATGATGTTGATGTTGAAAAATCGTACTTTTTCAACATCAATTCATCGCAAGAAAACTTTCACTGGTCTTTACACTAAATGGGACTCGTTCACTCCTCGAAAATACAAAGTAAATCTGATCCGTACTCTCACATTTCGAAGCGTATTCGACCTTTTGTCCCACACAAAACGCTGCTATTTATTTAGAACTCTTTAGTGAATACTTCATTTCGATTACTGTAACGTTGTATGGGGTAACTGCAACAAAACTCTTGCCAATAAACTCCATAAACTACAGAACCGTGCTGCCAGAATCCTGACCTCTTCTACTTTTGACACTACTACTGAATACCTTTTTCAAGTGCTGACCTGGAGAAAGCTTGAATCTCAGCGTCAGATACAAAAAGCTTGCATGGTATATAAATCTCTGAATGGACTCGCACCCGGTTATCTTCGATCTAGGTTTTTTGAGCTTAGCGCCATTACTGATTATTCTCTTCGCAACTCTGAAGATAAACTTGCTGTTCCCCTACCCCGCACCAACTTTCTAAAGAACAGTTTCAGATATAGTGTCGCAGTGTTATGGAACAGTCTGCCAACTTATGTGCGGCAGGCTAGGACTCTAGAATCCTTTCACGCTGGCTGCAGCGGCTTCTCTTAGCGTTATTGCTTAATTTACACGGCTCTCACGTAAAGCAGTATACTTAATTTATTTGTAGTTTTAGTTTTAGATAGATGGTATTGTAAGTATTTCATAGTAGTAAATGTTAAGTAAGGAAATAAGTAATTAATTTTATAAATAAGTTGTAAATATTATCATAAGTAAATATTTTAATTCATTAGTAATAAGTACTTCCTTGTTACTATCGACTGGGTGATGCGTCAAGCAACTTCCCTGCGCTCTCGTGGAATACAGTGGACTATCTTCTCTCACCTTCAAGACCTTGATTTTGCTGATGATATTGCCATTCTTTCTTCACCACCTACCCATCTTCAGGAGAAATCAGACGATCTCAATACAAATGCCAAGAAAACGGGACTGATCATCAGCAAAAATAAATCCAAAATTATGTATGTCAACTCTGACGCATCAAGACCAATCAACATCGATGGAGAGCCGTTGGAGCATACTGAAGAGTTTACCTATCTCGGGGGTGTGGTCAGTACGGATAACAGTGCCCAGAAGGACATCAAGGCTAGGCTTAACAAAGCCAGGTGTGCATTTAGTAGACTTAGAAAAATCGGGAAGTCTAAGCAGTATAGCCTTAAGACTAAAGTGCGCATCTACAACTAGGTAAAAATGAGAAAAACATTTGGGCTAAACTGTCATGTACGCCCTGTTGTGTATCATTCTTGCATGGAAAAACGCTTGTCAAAAATATTTTTTCAAATCCTCTGAAGTGGTGAATCTCAAAAATCCGGATCTAGATTTGATCCGAAGTATCCTCCAAGAGTGTGAATACTTTGGATTCATGATCCGTTTTGGGATTTCTCCAAAAAAATGCAAAATCTGTTTTTGGATTCAAGAATCCTTTTTCGGATTTTCCCAAAAAAATACACCCCATAAGGATCTTTAGTGCCTCGAACATAGATAGAAGGTTACGAGGGCGTAGCCCGAGTGGCTGTTCTTTCTGATGCGAGAGGCGCTTTATCCCATAGGACACGAGCGTTAGCCCTAATAATGAAAATGGGCCCACACAAGGACAGAGAAAAACTCTGACCAGGGTGGGAATTGAACCCACGACCTCCGGGTTAGATCACCGCAAGGACAAAGGAAAACTCTGACTAGGGTGGCAATTGCTACACGGCCGACGTTTGCAAAAACGTTATCCTTCCTTGCACTTGAACAAATTCATTGCCGTTACCTTGACATCTTAAATTCCCACGGCCTACTCACATCTGACCTGATAGCTCAGTCGGTAGAGCATCGGTGATTTAACCCGAAGGTCGTGGGTCTAATTCCCATCCTGGTCCTTGCGTGGGCGCATTTCCATTTAGTAGGGCTAACGCTCACATGGTTCATATGGGTAGAAAACTAGCACTTCACATTACACTCCAATAGTTACGTCTTCGAACATGGTCACATCCGCGAAAAAAAACATATTATATGCAGATTCTAATTGTGTCATTCTCACTTGGGAATCACGTTGTTATTTTTTTTGGATGTCGCTGTAACGTTGGTAGAATTTTACGAATAACAATGGATGGAACAAGGTCTAGCAATCACTCTAGCAGGCTTACTTGTGCAAAGCAGTTATATGAAAGTGGAACGTTTGACGAACAGACGATGATTTCAAGAACTGGTCACCGAAGCACTGCTGTTTGCATCTACAAGAGAGCAAGCAGCACACTAGTGAAAGTTGTCTCAGACGCCCTTCTACCACCAATCGGGGGGCCAGAAAGTAAAATTTAAAATGTATATAAAAAAGGCAAGAAAGAAACATGTAGCAAATTCATCAACCACATCTCTTGTTACTAAGCGCGGTGAGACCACTCTTCCGTTTAATTTTTCTTTAAAAATTGTTAAGTCGAATTTGGCTTTGCTATTCTGGTGATTAATAATCCATTGCTTAATTAAGTTATGTAAAGGGAACTGCAAACTGTTTTTGTTTGAATTAGCAACTTGTAATTCATTAGTATGCTCTATATATTTATTACTATGCTCTATTTTCTTATTAATTAGTATGCTCTATGTAGAGCATACATACAATTAGGGTACAATAGCATACAATTAGCATACAATTACAATAGCATTACAATTAGCATTAGCATACAATTAGGGTTTAGACAAAGGAAAACAAAGAAATCATTAGTATGTTCTACATTGAGCTTACTAATGAGTAGTTATTTGCCCCACAATTTCCCTTTGCTTCAAAGCTCCCTTTCCTTTACATAATTTAAGACAGTTTATGGGATATAGAGCACACAAATACTGGGCACTGATTGGCTGGGTGGGTGTGACCATGTTCTAAGATTAGTTATTAAAAAGAAGAAAAATAATCCTGCTGCACGTAAGACACGCGTTTTGAACGTTTCTTTACCGTACTCTGCAAATAACGACCTGGCCCCAGCTGTTCGAAGGGTATGTGGATAGCGTTATCTACAACCGAGGCGGCATATAATCCATGGTAGGGCCCATATAGTCTCCCTGTTAGATATGCCTTATGAGGAATATTTATACAGGGAGACTATATGGGCCCTACCATGGATTATATGCCACTGAGGCCTGGAAAAACAAAATTTAAGGTTTTGACGACTGCGAGGGCATTTTCAATCTTCACTTCAAAACCGCTCGTACTAACCCTGTCATACGACACTTTACCCATTGTACAACGTGAACCAAAATGGAATAATCGCTCAATTCTTAAGATAGCGTCAAGTTGCATTTTGAAGTGAGTCAGACGTTTTCGTTCCCGTATAGTCTTCGTGGTTTCTTTTAAAAGCTCTCCGATACTGGAGCTTCCTACCTAAGAAACAGAGACAGCAACAAGAACATCATCCCAAAATACAAATTTGTAAAATTTTACCGCATTTACCTTTCTGGAATAATATCGTCTAGCGTTAAGCAGAATTAAATATATTAAGTCTCACTCGTAGGAGTGGGAAAAAAAAACTGTGGGAGGCGGGGTGGCCCCATGGCTAATGCGCTCGACTCCGGAGTGAGTGGTCCGTTCGGGCCCTGGCCGGGGACGTTGTGTTGTGTTCTTGGGCAAGACACCACTCTCACGGTATCTCTCTCCACCCAGGTGTATAAATGGGTACCGGCGAATTTAATGCTAGGGGTATTCCTGCGATGGACTAGCATCCCATCCAGGGGGAAATAGAAATACTCCTAGTTGTTTCAAGCTACAGAAACCGGGATAAGCTCCGGTCTAATTGCCACTTGGCTCGTGAGCAGATTTTACCTTGACCATAGGAGTCAATGGGTTTTAATCAGTACGTAAAAATTGAGATCTTTTTGATATGACAAAAATGTGCCGGTTATCCGGCATGCAGGAATAAGACTGGTGTGACAGGGGCTCGAGTTTGGAGAAAACATGAACAAATGTACTCTTGCATTCTCACGTGCTTATCTGTTCCATACACTATCGCGTTGTTGTTTTGCAGTGAGGGACTTAACGATCTACGACGCTCTCGTCAACGAGAACACCACGGAACAACAATATCATTGGTTAATAGAGAAAACTTAATCGTGCTGCACGTGCCGCACACATTTTAGCAAAAATTCATGCGGTGCTCTGCACAACAACAACGTGAAATCACCAAATTTGAGGTTTTGACGACAACACGAGGGCACAAATGTGAACCCATCATTCTTTATTTTTACTCTAAAACCGCTCGTATACAAGTTAGTTTTAGGATAAACAAGAACGACGACGACGGTTACGAGAACGCCACATAACAATAGGTTTAATTAGCAAGAACAATAGTTCTGCACGCTCTGCAAAGTTGGGAAGCCATGTTTGTTTACTTTCCGCGTGGGAGAGCCGCGCGTCCGTCGCGCGAAATTTTAAGCTCTCGCCATCAGCCACTTTCTAGTAATCAGGTTGCGCGCGTTCAGGAAACTATAGGAAGACGACGACGACAGCAACGAGAACGCCAAATAACAATAGGTTTAATTAGCAAAAACAATATTTCTGCACACCCTGCACGGGTGTTTTACATTTTGATACATTTCTTTGCCGTTCTCGTCTTGCAAACGACGTGAAATGATCAAATTGGAGGTCACGTGGAGGATGAGAGCACCTGACGACATTTCCAGCATTTTCATTGGCTCGTTGGACACAGGATATCAGTTCATATACCTGCTGAACCTAATATGGTCAAGGAACGCGTCACCAATAAAGTGAGCTGCATCAAAACATTTTTGAAGCTAATAATAATAAGAAGAATAATTTAACACTTACATTGCGCAAAACACAAAAAAATGATCAAATGCACATTACATTTGCAAAATCTAAAATACTAAACTAATACTAATCAGGAAATATACATAGAAGTAAAAGTATATTAAAAATAATTATTACTATCAGTATACCACTTTAAAAAGATAGGTTTTAAGATGGCGCTTTAAAACATTAACGCATGGTGATGGCTCGAATTTCGTGGGGCAGCGACTTCCCGAGTTTTGGGGCGGCAACCTAGAATGATCTGTCACCCAATGTAAGTTTCGTCCTCACTGATGGAGGCGTGATCAAAATGCCTCTAGTTGAACGCAAGCCATACCCACCTGGCGATTTCAGGAGGACAAGGCCTTGGATGTGAAGAGGGGCTATGCCGTGTATAGCCTTGAATGTAAACAGCAATACCTTGAAATGGATACGCTGTCTTATCGGCAGCCAATGCAAATCTCGTATTCACGGCGTGATGTGGCAATAACGTGGTGCGGGGCAAACAAGCCGAGCTCAGTGCAGCGTTGAGAACACGCTGGACCTTGTTCAGCAGAGATGCAGATATGCCATGCAAAAGGCTATTACAGTCATCAACGCACGATGTCACAAAGGCGTGAACTAAGGTTTTGGTGACCTCCAGACTAAGAAATTTCCTGATGCGACTGATGTTGTGCAAGTGACAAAACGCTGCACAATGAGCTCTGAGAGCCTAGCATCTAGGTTCAACTGACAGTCGACCAATAACATCACGAATAAGTTGACCGATGACTTCAACGACCGGAGTTCTTATATAGTATCTATTGACGTTATACAAATCACTTGACTTCGAAGATGACTTCCGCTCAGGTTGTCGAAACGTCGGTCAGTGTCATCTCAAACAGTCTTTCTCAGGACTACACTCACCCGGACGATAGTACTTTACTTAATTACGATATGACTCCTGGGTTCAAACCATTTACGATTTCAAATACTGCCCCTCGGATTCTGCAATCTAGTAGTATCAAAAGTTAAAAGGGTGGCGCACACGAGGTGGATGCCTTAAAGAACTGAAAAGCACGCACCCTTTTGTATTGTATCGTAAACGTGTAGTAAGTAGTCAACACTGTATTGTAGCCAGCTTAAAGTATGTAAATTGTTTGTTTAGTACCACTCTCTTGTAGCAAGCAATCAACACTGTATTGTAAGTAGACTACGGTATGCAGAATGTCCGTTTAGTACCTTTAGGATTGTAAGTGTGTTATAGACAGTTGCAAGAAAACACATCATGAGTAATTAATAATGTTGTAAATAAGTGTTTCATTAATTTTAAAAAATGTGTTTGCTTTTATTTTCTGTTCTGTTATGATCGTTTTTTGCGCGAAGGCTGCATCTGGGGCCAGACTGTCGGCGGTGACAGCAAGGAGACAACTTTGGTATACATGAACGTCCCCTCATAGTTCTCGCTACGCTGCATTACTCCGGCCTCAGACATTGAGGAGTTACATGGAAGAAGAGTCAGTTAAGTCGCCTTTTAAGAGTAAATCGTAGCAAATCACTGAATTGTATGTAATACATTTGAGCACAATGGACCAATAAGAAAGCTGGGTTGCTGGACTTCAATACCCGCTTTCTGCGTGCGATCTGAGGCCAAGTCAGACGTCAGAAAACCACTCACATCGGCTTTTTCAGGAGTGGAGTCGATTGTTTTAAAAATTCGCACTCGAATGTGGCGACTGAGATCTTAACTCAGTCTCTCGCAGTATCATTCATGATGGTGAAAAACGTTTTAGGGTTAGGGTTACGAAATGACGGTTAAACTTCGCGGATTTCAAAGACATGGACTACGACTGGGCCCAGTCTGTAAACAATAACCTTAAAAAGTTTTTGTTGTTTACCTTAAAAGTATCTTTACTACATATAAAGCAAACGTATGCGTGTTTATATCAAATATATATCTTTTGCCGCTCTAAATCTGCCACAGTTAGCCAAACGTGAAGCCATTTTACTCATGAAAAAGCACTAAACATAAACTGCTTTTTAATAAAGAAATTATAAAAAAAAGAAAGGCCAATGATCGGACGATGTTGACTCAGACAAACCGGTGCCTTTTTCACCAACTCGTCCGTGACACAAATGGTTGCCAATTTAATACTTTGACCTTCAGAAAAACATGTGTGGCTCCCTAATCGCTGGGTTTCTCCGAGAAATGCCGGGTCAAATGTGTGTTATGAGCTGGTGTCAGGGTTTATATTTTTCCATAAAGTGTAAGGCGGGGAAGACTGAGCGTAGCCGAACAAAAACCCTGTCAAGAGCGAAATATGTTAATGTTTCAAAGAACTTTGTATGGTTTATAAGCTTGCAACGCTATAGCTTGTGCAGGCTCTCTCTTTTCGGCCCACCCCAGTCCCCATCTTTCTCGCTCGCCCCGCCAAGAGAGATTTTCCCAGTTGAAATATTGGGTAATCGTTATACTTGCTTCTTGAGCAAAAAGCAAACAACATCATATGCTTTCTAGTGCAACTAATGCACCAGTCAATGTAAACCCAACCCCAGGGATTAGGCGGGCATTAGGCATTTGTCGTTTCTAATGGGAGCTAATGCTCCGCTTTGCGGGATATTTTAGGCTATCTAATCCGCCCTTTTCTGGAACAATTCATAGTTGATGTTCTTAACAGACTAAAGCTGGAAAAAAAAACACAAGGCAAAGAAAAGTTGAAACATTTCTTTGAATATTACATAGAAGTTTGCTTGTTTAGTTTTATTTTTTTGAATAAAATGTCATCAAATGTTAAGTGATATGTCTTCAGCAAAAAGAATGGGAGAACAAAATTTGTACTCGTCTGGAAAATAATAATATGTATATTTCACCCCAGGTGGTTCTTTGAGAAAAAATCCAATGTGGCGCTCGAATGAGCTTTCATTTCGCTGGTACGAATTTACCTTGAGGATGCTTCGCCTACATTGTACGACGAGAACGAGATGGAATAATCACGAAAGACTTACGATATTGCAAAGTTATATTTAGAGGTGACGTTTTCATCCACGTCGCCGTCGTAGATCTTAATGTCCCTAATCAGTCATTGGTTAAAAGAGGATTAAATAATCTTGCTGCGCATGCGACACGCATTGTTGCTCGTGTTTCTGCGGTTCTCTGCACAACAAAGACGCGAAAACATCAAATTTGAGGTTTTGACGACAACGTGAGCATACAAATGTAAAACCTTTCATTCTCCAGTTTTACTCCGAAACCGCTCCCAACCAATTTAGTATTTTTGGATACTTCGCCCACATTGTACGACGTGAACAAGATGGAATAATCGCTGACGACTTGAGGTGCCGTTTTCGTCGACATCGCAGTTGTAGATCTTAAACTCCCTAATGAAGTGATGACGGCTGCAGCAACGACAACGCCAGAAAGCAAGAATATGATTGGTTAAAAAGAAGAAAATAATCGTGTTGCACGTGCGGCATGCATTTTGACAGGAGCCCATCAGTAGGAGCCTCCATCTCCCACTTTGCTTCTATGAAGTGGCGTTTTTCCTGACCTATCTATTTTTAGAACCACTTTCGCGCCATTCGTTATCGTTGTAAACGTCAATAACAATTCAGTAGCCAATCAGCGCTGAGGTCTCTCTAATGCTGCAAACTCAGCAGAATCTTGGATCGCCCCTTCATGCGGACACACTTAGCGCGGAAAATTGAAAAACGTCATTTCTAAAAATAGATTGGTCAGGAAAAACGCTACCTCACCAACGGAAGCCAGTTGGACGCTCCTTCTGATGGGCTTCATTTCAATCTTTACTTCAAAATCGCTCATATCAACCAGTTATACGATACTTTACCCTTATTGTACAACGTCATCAGGAGCTCATGAGCTCATATCTCACTCGGAGATCCCCAATTTTCATTGTAGGAAAGTGATTAGCAGGCTACAGTAAAACTCTGCAAAGAAGTTGGAGCGGATTCAGAGCCACCTTAAAATTTTCCAACTGTGAAGGTGGCTATGAATCCACTCTATGAGTTTTCTTTTAGACTCAGCACCTAGTTTTATCTTACCCTGCTAATCACTTTCCTGCAATAAAAATTGGGGTCACCCAATGAATTAATTAAGATATGAGTGCGAAACTGGTGTGAGCCTCTTTTTTTGAAGCGACAAAATGTGCCGGTTACCGGGCAGGAATGAAACTGGTGTAGAAAGCGCTGAAGTTTGGAGAAAAAAGAAAAATGTATAGTCACGTGCTGGCATTTTCCATAAACTGTCACGTCGTTGTTTTGCAGTGGACAGCAAAGACACGCAGTAAACTGTAAAACCTTTTGACTCCCATGATCTAAAAGTTCATTCTCCTAATCCCTTCCATAGATTTCTTCTTTGGCTGGTCTTGAGAGTTTGGTGTTATGTCAGAAATTCATCAATGTCGTTCCTCTTATTCACTTGTGTCTTAATGTGTTTGCTTTTATTTTCTGTTATGTTATCATTGTTTCTTGCATTAAGGCTGCTTTTGGGGCTAGACTGTCCAAGGTGCCAGCAAGGAATCACCGATGGTGTTTTTGTTTGTTTTTTTTTTGTAACGTGCCTTCGTAGTTGTTCCCACTACGCTGCAGTGCTCTGGCCTCAGCCATCGAGGAGTTGCATGAGAAAAGGGTCAGTTAACGTCTTCTTTCAGTAGTTAAGAGAGGCAGTATAAAACGTAACCTATCACTGAGTTGAATGTAATACATGTGAGCACCACGGACCAATTAGAAAGCTGGGTTGCTGCAGACCTCCCATACTCGTTTTCCGCGTATGGTCTCATCCTTTGGCCAAGTCAGACGTAAGAAAACCACGGACTTTGACCTTTTCCAAGTTGTAGTCTTTTGTCTTAAAAATCCCCACTCGAATATGCCGACCGAGATCTTAGCTCATTCTGTCTGATATAATTCACGATGGTCGGTATATATTTCATGAGGAAATTTCTAAGACTATCCGTCTCAAACTGTCGTCGAAATGACAATTAAAAGTTGGCGAATTTCAGAGACATGGAATGCGGCTGGGTCTCTTCTGTGGAAGTAAACCTCGAGATATTTTTGTTGTTAACTTTAGTTCTTTGTATATACAAGGGCTGCAGCCAGAAAAAAAATTATGACAGAGGCAATGTCCACGGTTAAATTCTCTACGTAGGTATTCTAAGTGTTTATGATGAGTACATTTTAAAGACAACACTGGAAATCACCCTTCATTTTAAAGAATCACGAAAACATGAGTGAGGCAAGTGCCTCGGTTTGCCTCATACTGGCTACGGCCCTATATACAGAAAAAAGACATATCCGTCTTTATATCAAAATAAAAAAAACTCTAGGGAAAAAGAAAGGCCGATCGGGTCGGGTGACGCTGACTCACGGACAAACTCATTTCTTTCAACAACTCGTCCGTGACTCAAATGGTTACCATCTAAGTTCACTTTGTGTAACTTGTGTGGCTCCATAAAGGAGTAACGGTAAAATGCGTTATTCGCTGGTGTTGAGATTTATATTTTGAGATAAACTGTATCACTTTTCTTGTGTACCAGTTAAAATATTAGCGGTACAAATATAACTTATTAAAAGTGATGATTACCGAAAGAAAAAAAAAACTGGACAACCCACCTAATGAAATCTTTTTTTTTTTTTTTTTGTTTCTTTCAGTCTGACAGTCTTGGCTTCAAGTTGCGTGCGTTCTCCTCCTCCAATGGAGACAGTTGCTCAGACTCAGTCGACGAGGAGCATTGAAAACAGGTGAAGGAAAACAAGGTTCATTCGATAGATTATCAAGAAAGACCGTGTCTTTTCGCCAAAACCATGCAAAACAAATGTGTCAAAAATTTGCCTTGCAATGCAAATTGAAGCTATTAAGGTGGTTAAGTACCCAGGACACAGACAAGCGATTAAACCAATCAGAACGCGACGCAGGTACGTGAGGCTAGCGCTATAAGCTTTGGAAAGTTTTTGATTGGTCATCAAGCTGGCAAGACATTTTCGTCTACCAGTCACTGAGCGTAGCCGAACAAAAACCCTGTCAAGGGCGAACTTTTTTCTCAAAAATTGAAAGACGAACTTTAGTCTATATGGTTTATAAGCAACGCTATAGCCTGCGCGCAGGCTCTCTCTTCTCGGCCCACTCCAGCTGCCAACCTTCTCGCTCGCCCCGCCAAGACAGATGGCAACGCCAAAATTGAAATGTATCTCGGTGGAAATAGTGGGTAACCGTTCTACTTGTTTCTTGAGCAAAAAGCAACATCATATGCTTTCTGGTGAAAACAATTTTCCATTGTTTGCAAAGCACCTTCTAATAAATAATGCCAAGCACACAAGGCTCGGATCAGATAAACAAAACACAAAGAAAGAGTGGAGTGCAATGCCCAGCAGAATGCAAACAATATTTGTGACGGCAGACTTTCTTGCTATTTCAAGCTTATTCTTGAACTTTTATTTCATTATTTAAATTTTTTCAACGAGTGGCCGGCACGACTTTTACGGTCTCTCAGAAAGATATCTGCCCTATAAAGGAAGCTTCAGTTCAGTGACTAAGAAAACAGTAATTTTCGGCGGAAATTGTTTTTTTTTTTTTCTTACCAAGAACCAAAGCTATCGAGCGAGAACTAAAACGAAAATGTGACGCTGGAATGAGACAATTTTTAACCAGAAGATAACGTGATTCTTCGGACCGACACGCCTGCCAGGATCTTCTTTTTGTCCCAAGAGCACTGATTGCGCTGACGTTTGTCGTTCTAGAATGAAACGCCTAAGCCGTACACTGCTTTTCTCGCTCATGTTAAAAGATTGTTAAAGAGCAAGGTATCGGAAGGTATTATTTGAGTCTTGTAGCGAACCGATCCACGGAGCTTTTATTCCCCGCAATTAACCTGCAGGGGCTCTCTTGTCGAAACTCGAGTCCCGAAGCTGTTCGTGCGTATTTCGGCTGCTATTAAATCAGTATGTCTTGAAAAGGAAGACGTATCAGGGCATGAAACTACGGGTACTTTTTTCCTGGTCTAAGGACCATGTAACGGATTAGCATTTCCAAGTAAGCACGTGAGGGAGAGGTTGTTTAGGGGGAAATTTTCGAGGCCACCAAGCAAACAATTTCCATTTGCCAAGGGATGCGATAAACGAAAAAGACAAGTGGTCCTCGCACTTATCTGGACAATTTAACACCTGCAACTTTCAGGATCCGAACCTACGACCTCTGCGATGCCGATAGAGTGTTCTACCAAGTGAGATATGACTGAAGCCAGTCACTTGAAAGCCACCTGAATTTTCCAGGTTTCTATAAGGATACAATTGCTTAAATTGTCCAGATAAGTGTGAGGATCACTTCTCTCTTTCGTCTTTAACCCGCACTTCAAATATGCATTTATTTAAGATACAATAAAGATACTCGAAAACTAAGGGGTAGATAGTGGGGTAAGGGTGTCTACAATAAGAGACAATTGCTTAAATTGTCCAGATAAGTGTGAGAATCACTTCTCTCTTTCGTCTTTAACTCGCACTTCACCCTCTGAAACTCGCTGCTCCCGATAAGTAGAATAAACCGATCAAACTCTCTTGTTAAATTGATTTAATTCGTAAACAAAACACCATATTTCCACAAAGCAAAGTAATCGAGAAATTTCCTTGATAAGACCTTTGAAAAATTGCATAAACAGGATACCAAAAAAAGATTATTTGTTTCGCCTTGAAAACGCAGGAATATATAGATATCGCTTATACACAATAAAACACTATTTAAGCGAACACCTTAATAAATTACTCTACAAGGATGTTGTCAGATTTGTTGAACCTGAATGTGAAAAGCTGCAAAGATTGCTGCAGCTTAATAGACCTAACAACATTAACGTGCATATTGATGCATCAATTAAAGCACAGAATAGGCCTTCTTGGATATATTAAAATTAAGCTTGAAAGAGAGGTTTAGAGGATAAAGACAAAGGAAAGTGAATGATATGTAAATATTTTTCAAATTCATTCCATAGTGTTTCGATCTTTTTTGTCCTCACTGCCTCACTATCAAGCGAGAATGGCCTATTGAAATTAGCATGTGCCTTAAATAGTTGCCACTAAAATTCATTTGTTATTAGCATGTAAATAAATTTATTTTACAAGAATCAGATTACTGAACCTGAATCTGAAAAGCCGCAGCACTCTTTGTATCTAAGAGACCTGACAAAATTAATCAATGTGTTGTTGTCCCTTTCAATGCTGTAATTTGCATTATCTGATATAATTTTTTCCTTGATAATGGAGTCATGACTACTCTGAAACGTCGAATTTCACTTTTTTTATCGTTCGTTTTTACCGTTTTGTGCTTATATCTCTTTTAATACGAACGTGTTGCTGATACATAAATGAAAGCACCCAACTGAAACTAACATTTGCCCAAATAATTTCTACTAAAATTCATTTGTTATCCTGCTCTCACATATTCAGGAGCACTGTGCTCCAAAGAAAAGTAGAATTTCACCAAAAAGGTATTTCAAAAAACACTTGTTCAGAACTGATTTACATATTATCACTGTGACTTGTAAAGAGCATTCATGTACAGACACATTTCTTAGACTACGTTTATACACTAGGGGAAAAGTTTCCATTCAAATCTCTCGGGGTTTATAATGCATTTACATGGTAATGTAGCATTCACATTTAAATAATATGAAAATACTTGGAACAAAACGTTTTATTCTCAAAGGATCTCAATTGGGCACAACACTGAGTTAGCCGATTTGGTCTATTTTAAAAAAGAGACAAAGAATGTGGTGCAACGAAACTGGCGCTTTTAGCATTTGACCGGCTTGAGTTCTTTGTGAAATTGAAGTAGATTCAAAAAGGAAAACTGACGGAAGTATAAAAAGTCATCGGATTGCGCGCCCGCTGTCTACCATCGATGCGGACATCTTCAGTACCACATCTTCCTTTCTATTTTATGTAAAATACCTTAAAGCTGTACTATGACCAAAAAATTGATCCTTCTTTTTCTTTGGATTTCAAAACTACGTTAACTTAACACCAAGTTTGAAGCTTTGATTTCAAGATTTTAACTGACAGCTTCCTTTTAAATGGTCTGCCATTACCAACTTTAAATTCCTGAGAGAGCTGGATCGAGGAGAAAATGACGTGAAAGACTCAAGTCACAGTGCGTGTGTACGCGGCTGACTTGATATGCAGCAGGGGAGTTTCGTGCTTTCAGACTTTTAAACTCGTGTTTGCATATATAATAAACATTTAACTAGTGAGTAAATGACGTCACCTAACCCTTAGATCCAACCCACTAATGTCCAATCGGTCAGTTTTGAACGTAAGTAATGGCGGACCGCAAAATCCAAACATTTGGCCAGTCAAGTGTTCCGCAAACACACTTTCAAAATCCGAAGACAAAAAAAGACTCGACCGTGATTTTTTATCAGAGCAACACTTTAACTGAAACATATCACAAGGGGAAAAACTGGGTGTATTTCTATGTATGTAACCCTTAATTTCTCGTGACGCACTAGCAAGAAAGTGACTTTTAACCTTTCAGTGCATGCTTACCAACAAACAAGGGGTGGAAAGATGAAGTGAGATAGTCGCCAAATTCGACAACAACACTAAAAGACAATAGGGACCTTAAGCAACGACTACAACAACGGCTACGAGAACGCCATAAATTTGCATATTTTGTGGGCAAAAAAAAAGCTTTGCACGCCATGCACGTGCGTTTTACATTTTGATAGAATTTTTTTTTGGCCGTTCTCGTCTTGACTACGA
The DNA here is from genome assembly GCF_036669925.1 of Montipora capricornis. Classification (NCBI taxonomy): domain Eukaryota; kingdom Metazoa; phylum Cnidaria; class Anthozoa; order Scleractinia; family Acroporidae; genus Montipora; species Montipora capricornis. The sequence continues at coordinate 14,515,296 of NC_090888.1, read as the reverse complement.
CGTGAAAGATCAAATTTGAGGTCATGTGGAGAACGAGAGAACATGACTATTTTCTCTCTAAATATCCACACTCCATTCATCAGTTTTATTCCTGGATTGTGTATTCACACTTTCCAAGCCGAGGAGAGACATGGAAAATTATTACAGTAAAAGGAAATAATATTTTTACACAACAACGTTCTCGTAGTCGCCGTCGTCCTTGCTTATTGTGAGTCATGATCCTGTTGGCGTCGATGTAAACACTGAAACCTTTAGAAAGAATATCATGCTCATCACAGTTTCATGCGAGAGTCAAAACTATGGGGAGGAGCACCAGTGGAGTTTACAGACAAATTCAAAGTAGTAAGGGAGGTGTTTACTGCGAGGGCCTGGGAAAGTGATGTAGCACCCTCATCACCAATGGAGTTCCAAGGCAAACTCAACCTAGTAAGGGAGGTGTTTACAGCGAGGGCCTGGGAAAGTGATGTAGCACCATCAGCACCAATGGAGTTCTGATACAATCTCAAAGTAGTAAGGGAGGAGTTTACTGCGAGGGCCTGGGAAAGTGATGTAGCACCCTCATCACCAATGCAGTTCGAAGACAAATTCAAAGTAGTAAGGGAGGTGTTTGCTGCGAGGGCCTGGGAAAGTGAAGTAGCACCGTCAGCACGAAGGAAGTTGCGAGACAAATCCAAAGTAGTAAGGGAGGTGTTTACTGCGAGGGCCTGGGAAAATGAAGTAGCACCCTCAGCACCAATGGAGTTCCCATACAAATGCAAAGCAGTAAGGGAGGTGTTTACTGCGAGGGCCTGGGAAAGTGAAGTAGCACCCTCAGCACCAATGGAGTTGTGAGACAAATTCAAAGTAGTAAGGGAGGTGTTTACTGCGAGGGCCTGGGAAAGTGAAGTAGCACCCGCAACACCAATGAAGTTCCAAGACAATTTCAAAGTAGTAAGGGAGGCGTTTACTGTGAGGGCCTTGGAAAGTGAAGTAGCACCTTCAGCACAAATGAACCTTTTAGACAAATCCAAAGTAGTAAGGGAGGTGTTTACTGCAAGGGCCTGGGAAAGGGCAGCAATGCTCGCACGTGATTTGAAGTGCATTTCAATTTCCGTCAAATCAAGACTTTTGCCAAAGGTATTAGCTAATTTAGCATACAGGTTTTCGGAGCATGGTTTACATTCCTCTATGACATCTAAAGCTAACTTCAGGTACAAGTTTGCGTCATGCAGAGGTCTGCGGCCTCTCACATTTACACGTGAGGCAACACCATTCACAATCGACACTGCCGTTTCCTCGGATTGCGACGCTATGATTCCACTCATGAACATGAAAACTTGATTTAGTTCACGAAAATATCTTTCGTCAGTCAGAACTGACTCCTTATCAATTTCTCCATCCAGGATAGAAAACGCAAGATGTAGACCAGAAAAGAATTCTTGAAAACTCTTGTGAAAAAAGCTATAACGGAAACAAGGCGTTCTCTTGCTACCGCCAGCCTGGATCGAGAGAAAGCCAAATTTAATGAACAGACTTTCCGTGAAATTCCCTTCGACGTCTTCGAAATGCCCCTCTCCTTTAAAAAGAGATTCTTGCGCCATTCTCCCTAGGGTCATCAGTTCCTTCTTGTAAACTATTAGAAGGTCATTACCACTACTTGGTAAGTGGTTCTTCATTTCGTATCGTCTCAAAACGAAGAGAACAATCTCTACGTACAGCTGTGTTCTGTTTTTTGGTAGAATGCCGCCAAAATCTTCGAAAAGCACACAAAGCAGAAGTGTATTTAAAGGGTTTTTTGTCAGTTCTGCTAAAGGTCCTTCAATATGCTGGTCATCATATAAATCATCATCATCATCATCATTCATCGTCATCATCATCGTAATCATCATCATCATCATACGGATGCCACAGTACATTTATCAGCTTCTCTCCCATTTGTTCTGCGTGTCGAAAATACTTCCTTATAAAACACTTCGCATCACTACTCGTGAATCCCACAATCTCCAACAGTGTGTCCGAGTAAGGTCTTACTTTATTTCCTGCTTCGTGACGAGAAGTAAGAACAATGTGACAACCAGGGAGCAGCTTTCTTTGAACAAGACTAAAGTACACAGCCAATTTTTTGAGGGTCTGCCTCATCTAACCCATCGAGCACTAACAGGACTTTAGAAGGTTTTCTCGCACGAAACGGAAAAACGTTTCTTTCAACTCTGGGTCAATTTCTTCCGGCAGAATTTGATTGTCAATAGCTTCCCAGATGCTAGAATCAATTTCACGACATCTGAGGAGCAGGAGCACCTCTACTCTTGGGAAAGACTCGTCCCATTCGCGGTCTTGTTTAGTTGCCCAATCATATGCCAGCTTTTGACAGTAGGTCGTCTTTCCCATGCCGGGTTCACCCTCAATCAGGACAATCCGTGGATGTTGGCAATCTTCGTGTGATGTAAAAATACTTGTCATGTTGGTGATTTCTTTCGTCAGCGTTCCGCGTGTCTTTTCTTTTGCGACTATCTTAAGTCTGGTGAAAATGTTCTCTAGTTGGAAGCTGAACCCTTCACACCAAGGAACTGGGCAAACCACCCCTTCACACTTTTGGTAAATTTGTCTTATGGATTCTATGATATCACTTTGACATGAAGAACTAGCTGCAAAAACAAACAAACACCAAGAAAATAGGGTCATTTAGAAGTTGATTGACTCAGAGTTACTAGCTTTTCCTTTTTTCAGGAGTGAGAGACGATTTCCAATTTCAAAGCGAAAATCCATCCCTTCCTTCTGGTAGACTATTCTTGGCTTACCGATTTCCTAGCTAATCCGTCTTCACATTAAGATTCATTATTCACACGAATAAAGTGTGCGAGTCAAGTTTCGTGAAGAAATTGCGAGAATGTACTGACGCAAATATATTTGCTGAAAAGCTGGCGGGTCAGAAAATGACTATCACAAGCTAAATTTGATCCTGTGAGTTAATTAGAGGTTTCAGTGGTATGCAAGCCCTCTTGGCTGATTTTCCTACGTATCGCCGCTTTACAAGTCATTTCTGGTACACACACAAGCAGAGTTTCTAAATGAACCTGTTGTCCTATCCACGTTTTGTTTTCATACAAAAATTCCCACATAATGTTTTCTGCCGGCGTGCATAAGTGTTAGGCTTGCGTATCACAGTGCTTAGAGGTAAGAACTAAAACAAGCACGAGTTAACATAAAACCAACACAATTCTTCTTCTAAAGATCCTTTAATACGCTGATCATCAACGTCATCACCGTCATCATTAACATCATCATCATCATCATCATCATCATCATCATCATCATCATCATCATCTTTTAAATGCTGATCATAATCATAATCATCATAATCATCATCATCATCATCATACGGATGCCACAGTACTTTTATCAGCTTCTCTCCCATTTGTTCTGCGTGTCGAAAATACTTCCTTATAAAACACTCCGCATCATTTCTGGTAAATCCAAGAATCTCCAACAGGGTGTCCGAATAGGGTCTTACTTCATTTCCTTCTTCGTGACGAGAAGCAAGAACAATGTTACAACCAGGGAGCAGCTTTCCTTGAATAAGACTAAAGTACACATCCAATTTTTTAGGGTCTGCCTCATCTAACCCATCGAGTACTAACAGGACTTTAGAAGGGTTTTCTCGCACGAACTGGAAAAACGTTTCTTTTAACTCTGGGTCAACTTCTTCCGGCAGAATGTGATCGTCGATAGCCTTCCAGATTGTAGAATCAATGTCACGACATCTGAGGAGAAGCAGCACCTCTACTCTTGGGAAAGACTTGTCCCATTCGCGGTCTTGTTTAGTTGCCCAATCATATGCCAGCTTTTGACAGTAGGTGGTTTTTCCCATGCCAGGTTCACCCTCAATCAGTACAATCCGTGGATGTTGGCACTCTTCGTGTGATGTAAAAATACTTGTTATGTTGGTGATTTCTTTCTTCAGCGTTCCGCGTGTCTTTTCTTTTGGGACTATCTTAAGTCTTGTGAAAATGTTCTCTAGTGGGTAGCTGAACCCTTTACACCAAGGAACTGAAAAAACCACCCCTTCACGCCTTTGGTAAATTTGTCTTATGGATTCTATGATATGGCTTTGACATGAAGAATTAGCTGCAAAACAAACAAACACCATGAAAATAGGGTCAATTTAGAGGTCTATTGATTCAAAGATATTTGCTTCTTTCCTAACTAAACCGATCTTTGATCTTCTGAATGAATTTCGAGTTTTCGCGGGTCTGCAAGCCCTCTTGGCTGATTTTTCTATGTATCGCCGCCTTTAAAGTCATTTCTGGTACAGGAACAAGCAGAGTATCTAAATGTATCTGCTGTTTTATCCACATAGAGAAATCGCTTGTTTTCATACAAAAAGTTACCACAAAATGTTTTCTCTTGCCGTGGATGAGTCTTATGCTTGCGTATCACAGCGCTTAGTGGTAAGAACTAAAACGAACACGAGTTCATATAAAATAAACATAATAGGGCTTACTCTGGCCGCGGCTTACATAGGACGCGAACACCCGGTATATAAATGGTACAAAATCTAGGTTCACGGCTTTCTCAAGCCACGGCTTATCCTGGCCTGGGATTTTATACTGGTATAAATAGACCTTACTCATAAATGGCGGTCACATTTACAATTCTTTTGTCCACGTGCAAATTAGCCTACCAAGCCTCACTTTAGAGCAAGAAATCTTTTCAATTCACTGTTTGGTATCGAGGCTTGGTAGGCTGATTTGCACTTCGACAAAAGAATTATAAATTGACCGCCATTTATGAATAAGGTCTATATTTACATTAAATTGAAGTGGAGTGATGATCACATTAAAGTAATAAATCCATTTTAAAACCACGCTGGACAGAACAAAAAAGTTGATACATAAAGGAAACTCATTTTTGCTATACACATTTTACTGCAATGATTTGCCAGACATATTGATTTTTACGAGCGAATGATTTTTTTTTTTTTTGCGCGTTGATTTCCAACACGGTCAAATTGTCGTAAGGTCATATATACCTTCTGTTCGATGAGAATCCACAGAAGAAGATGGGAAGCTTTCACTTGTAAATAGGAACTGAGTTTGTTGCTTGGTAGAAACTTCTATAATTTCGTGAACCAAATCATTCATGACTTTACAGTAAGTTGGCATTCGCATAAATGATAAACGGCATACACCATACGAGCTTATTTGAATCATAATCTCATTAGTTCTGGATCAACAACCCATATTAGCAGCGAGCCATTTGATTGACCCTTTTGGGAATTCTCCTAGCTAGACAGCAGGCACCTAAACTATCTACTGTTCGTACCTAACACAACACATAACAAGAACGTGTCTAGGTTTCGTTGTTTGGCAGACATAAGACTGCACAAGCAGTATCCACAGTGTACATCAACACATTTCACGCGGTGATCTCATGGTTAGTGTGCTCGACTCCGGATCGAGTGGTCCGGGTTCGGGTCCTGGCCGGGGACATTGACTATCTACATGTAGCCGTCGGCCGAGAACTGATCTCTCAAAATGACGCCTCAAACAGCTCGGAGCGACCAAAACAACATAACACAGGACTTAATTGACAAACCTTATTGCCAAGCAAATCGCAACCGCCGTAATGTATTTATCCTTCTACAGACCGATAACAACAACACCAACAGAGGGTGGTCGGCCTGTGGCCCTCTTGGTTGATTTTTCAATGTATAGCCGCTTTTAAAGTAATTTCTGGTACACAAACAAGAAGTTTCCAAATGTATCTGTAGCTTTATCCGTAAGCAAAACGTCTGTGTTCATACCAAAAATAACCACAAAATGTTTTCTCATGGCGAGGAGGAGTCTTAGGCTTGCGTCAGACACAGTGCTTAGAGGTAAGAACTAAAACGAACACGAGTTGACATAAAATTA
>NC_090888.1:14496905-14499405 GCF_036669925.1 Montipora capricornis | reverse complement strand
AGTGAAAGAACTCAAAACTAATCAATTTCGGCCCTCGGCCTGCGAGTAGACAACACAACTTTGTTTTTCGTGTTGTAACCAACGAGTTGTGAACAATTTAATTTAATTTTCAAAGGAAATATATTGTCTGCAAAGTACACAATTCAACGATCAATTTGACTTATAATTCATGGCTGTATCTTGCAAAATAAAATTTTTTCAAGTGAAACAACTTTCATGTGCGAGAGAGTTTGATTCCCCACTAATACATGTTTCACACTAAAAAGTCTGAAAACGCTTAGGCGATTATTTACATGGCACTGATTTTAATCAACTTAAGTATTATCTATTCCTATTAAAATTACCACCGTCCAAAAATTAGAGAAGCACTTTCCATATTAACGATGAAATGATACATGAAATAGATCATATATGACCTGAGGATGTAAAATCAAGTGAAGCTATGATACTCGCAGTTATGATCGCAATTTTTGCCACTGACGTTGGGAGCTGGTCATTTGTAGGTTCTAATGTTCCCGTGAGGAAGGAATCAACGATGAAATGATATATGAAATGGATCATATATGAACTGTGGATATGAAATCAAGTGAAGCTATGATCCTCACAGTTATGATCGCAATTTTTGACACTGACGTTGGGAGCTGGTCATTTGTGGGTTCTAATCAATCAATCAATCTTTATTTATACACGGTTTTAAAAAAATTCATCAGGCATTAAAAATAAAAAACCTAAGTTACATTGATTCAACGAAATTACAGTATTAAAATTGTTCAATTAAGTATATACAATGCAAAAAGCCTGTTTTCCATGAGCGCCGTGGGCCCACACAAGGACAGGGACTGTCCTTGTGTGGGCCCATTTCCATCAGTAGGGCTAACGCTCACATGGTTCACATGGGATAGAAATCTAGCACTTCAGCACTTCACATTACCCTCTATTCAGTTAACTCTATTGATATACTTTGATAGCTTCGATGTCACTCTCCAAATGGAAATCACCTTCCAAAAGGAATTTATTAATCCCCCGTGAGCTTAGGGGATCGACAGAGACTGTCTTCTCACCATGTGTCTGTCGATGGCATTTCGACATGTATTAAAGTCTTCGAGTTGGTGAGTGAAAGATGGCAGCAATGGCGGCGCACAACGCAGCGAACAGGAAGTCACAGCTTTCTAAGCTGTGTTATGATTGGCTAATCAGATCAAACTTCCGGTTATGCAGGAGTAAACATTTGCATAAAGAACCTCGCCAAAACTCGTGGATATATCCACGAGTAAAAACTTGAAATTGAAATCAACGAAGAGCTTTCCACAGTGTGTACGTGGTTAGCTGTCAATAAACTAACCTCGAAGGCCGAAAAATCTATAATAACTATATCATCTTTCGTCCACACCAAAAGGCTCTATGCTTTCATCCCAATTTAACAAATAAAGAAGCCTTGACTGTGCTCTGTTCTGTTGTAAAGCACACAGGAAGCGGCTAAAGCGCGAAAGAAGTGTAGGGGGAAACACGGGCCGATAGGTGAGTGTTTCTCCCTACCTCTTGAGTGCTCTAGCCGCTTCTTAAGTGCTTCTTAAGTGCTTTACAACAGAACAGTAACCGTAAACTGAAAAGCTAAAATGTTTAAGAGTGCTTAGACCTAATCACTGCAACGAGCGCTATTTTCTTGACACGATCTCGTGAAAAATGTAGTTAATCTAACCGTAAAATTCACAATTGATCACTACTTAATTCGCGAGTGACGCTTTAAGAACGAGAAATACTGTTTTGAATAAATCACATACTTCAACTTGAATTTATTAGTTTCTGCGTACCGCGTAGCCAGCTACGCAGAACTTTATTCAAGTGGCAGGGTACGTGGGGCTTTCGTCGGTACCATTTACACAAACGTCGCAAATCTTTTAAAATTAAATGATGGGCGACGGCTGAGGTCTTCCATCCAAAGCACTTGACAGAATATTTGAGCAAGTCTTTAACTGACAGCTTCAATAATACCCAAGGAAAAATTCGGAAATTCATCTGCCATTTCTGCGGTTGATGGCGTGAGATTTCGTTTGTTCCGTGCTTTGTACTCTCATAAAACACGCTGTTTAAACCAATGAGAGCGCGCATTATATAGAAACTTTATTATAAATTAGAATAATAGATAACAACTCAAATACTAGCCAACCATTAAAAACTCCTCATCCTATTCCGCTCTTTAATTAATTTTACCCTATCTGAACTACATGTGTATGGTATCTGTGCTTGGGGTCAGGCTTCTGAAACACATCTTCATAAGCTACTTGAATACATAAACTCCCTGATAAATGTACGCCGTTGCACTCGTACACTTTGTTGACCTTCCTGCTCTCCTTTAGCTAGCATCACCCATCCCCCCTTCTAGAACTCGCTCGCATGGGGACCGGGCCTTTGAATACTCTGCATCTACTGTACTCTCTGGAACTCCCTAGCTACCTGAACAAATAAAATCATCATCATCTGCTTTTACGTTAAATAGTAA
>NC_090888.1:14486905-14489405 GCF_036669925.1 Montipora capricornis | reverse complement strand
CCAACTGGTTTTGGTAAAAGCATAAATTTTCAGTTACTGCCGCGCGTTGCGAAAGCGCTTCAATGTTGTGATAGGACATCTCTCCACAACGCTTACAATATAGCATCACCGGGTACGATATATAGTGTATATAGTTCGCATTTGACACAACTATTATGTCCCATGCACGCCACAATTGTTAGCATTCAACGGCGCTCTCTGAAAACTCTGACGAACGAGAAAAATACAATATTTTGTTATTCTTTCTTATGCAAATACTTGGCTGCGTATTCGAATTCACCAGCTAGGGTCAATTAAATTTCTGCCTTCATCGCCGTCGAAAAAATGAGAGCAAAAAGAAAAAACCACTTTGAAAGAGCGCAAAAATTTGCCGAAAACAGGCTTGTATTTCCGTTGTATGTCTTAAAGCTTTAAAAGATCAAGCGATTTCAGGAAGCGAAGGTGATGGCTACGTGCGCGTGTCTCCACATGAAATATCAATCTTTCACATTCATTATCGGTTGTCCTGTTGCATCAGAGCTGAAGTTTATTGATGAGACCATATCATCTAGGCCAGAAACTTCAATGGTGGGGTTTCTGTTTTCCTTGAAAAAGTCAACAGAGCGGCTGGAACTCGCAGCTTTCGAACTGGGCGTGTCTGTTGGTCGAATGTGCCAAATCTCCCGTCGGTGATTTCCTTGACACTCGTTTCGCGGTTGCTTTTACAATGCCTTCGTTCGCGTAAAGTTATTTTTCTAAAAGTGCCTTAAATTCTGGCTAACGTACTCGCACAAGTGAGAATTAACGCATCACCTCTGAACAACAATAAAAGAATCGCGCTTGAATTCGCGTGGGACCACACAATGCCGCCCATTTTCAACACTTTGACATTGACATTTTGACATGCGAAAGGTTATTTGCAAAGTGGGCGGAATGAAGAATTTAAAGAGATGCTTACAGGCTCTCCCGCCTCGCCTCGACCCAAGCCCCCACTCGCTTTTCACACGCAGTTCTTGTCGTTTTCTCGACTATCTGAGAGCCTGGAACAGGCTATTTTGGTCTGAAAATTGTTATTGAATTAAATTAAATCTAAAAAATGAAGTTTTCCCTCCACCCCTTGTTTAAAACTGTCTCTTATTTTCTCTCAGAATACTGTCTGTCCTTTCATCCTCCATGATGAAGACCTTAATTAATGGACCTTCTTACTCATCTCAGAAGTTAAAGCCACCTACATGCAGTAAAGATGTAAGACGCACTGGTTGACAGACTAAATGTAATTTTTTAGGGGAGCAGGACTGGCGCAGTGGTGAGAGCACTCGCCTCCTACCAATGTGGCCCTGGTTCAATTCCTGGTCCCCGCGTCATATGTGGGTTGAATTCGTTGTTGGTTCTCTCTTTTCTCCGAGAGGTTTTCGCTGGGTACTCTGGTTTCCCCCTTTCCTCAAAAACCAACATTGTCAAATTTCAATTTGATCTGGAATGCAAGGACACATGTTGAACGAGCTCCTGAGCGCTCCTAGATTACAAAGTCTAACATAAACATGCATGCTTATTGTACATACCTGCAATACTTCTTTAATTTATAATTCAGAAAAGTCTGAAAATCACATCCTTGGTCAAAAAGTTTCCTCCTTTCAAGAAAACAAAACCGAAAATAAGCAGTGAGAGATTTTATCACTACAGCAGAGACAAGAGTTAAAGGATCCTCATCTCTAGTATGTCCTGTACACAATAAATTAAGTTGCACATCTACAGTGTAATAAGCTAGTTTCGAATTGTGCAGCAACAAAAGAATGGAGTCGAGGTTCAGGGGAATAATTAGCATTTTCTTTTGTTCAAAACAAAGGAAAATGCAAAATTAATTATTCCCCTGAGCCTCGAATCTGTTCTTTTGTTGCTGCACAATTCAAAACTAGCCTATTCGAAAGTTCAGAAGGTATTGCTTTAAAGTGTCCCTGTGATCAAAAAAGCCACTTCCTTTTTTCCTTCAGATTTTGAAAGTGTGTTTGCTTAACACCTGACTGGCAAAACTTTGAGCTTTGATTTTTATCCAAAGGCCGTTTACTTTGAGTGTAAGTTTTGGATTTCACGGTCCGCCATTACTCACGTTCAAAACTGACCGATTGGACCTCAGACGGTTGGATCCAGGGAAAAGTGACGTCAGAGGCTCACTAGCTTAAAATTTCAGCGTGTGAACGCAGCTTATTATATATGCAAAGCGTGAGTTTAAAAGTCTGAAAGCCTAAAACCCCCGTGCTGCATATTAATTCTGCGGCGTACACACGTATTGCATTCCTAAACTAGTGAGCCTTTGACGTCATTTTCTCCTTCATCCAGCTCTCTCAAGAACATAATGTTAGTAATGGCGGACCATTAAATAGGAAAATTACAGTTAAAATAAAGAGGTGTCTTTTTGAAATCAAGGCTTAAAACGTGGGTCACTCAGTGTTTTGTTCACATAGTTTTGAAATCCAAAGAAAAATAAGAATTGATTTTTTGGTCACAGGGGCACTTTAAAAGA
>NC_090888.1:14471905-14481905 GCF_036669925.1 Montipora capricornis | reverse complement strand
ATTTTCGTCCCCGATGATGGAAATAAGAGTGGCTAACGTGGTTGGGGACGTGTCTGTGTGTGAAGCTGTTCTTGCTTGGACACCATCTTGGAATAAAATTTGACTGTTTTGACCGCTGTTTCAAGCAGCGCATCGTCAGGGATGGTGACAATAATATTGCTGGTGGGTCTATATAGTATGAAACTTCCTCAGCAGAGGCACTTGAAGTAAAGGGGGTTCATGGTGGAGCGTGAACGTTTCTCTGCTGGTCAGATGGATGCTTGGTGTACACGAGCTACAAGATGGTGGGGAAGGATCAACGGTGTGAAGCCGTTCAATAAATTGTTCCCAAATTCCAGTAATAAATAAAAGTTTTGAGGTAGCAGGGGGCGTAAAAAACTGCATTTGCGAGGTCAGCAAATTCCCCAGCAAAGATTAAATTGCTCAACGGAAAAAACAGAACTAGTTGAGCTTTGGAAATGTCAAACTGAGAAGGCTCGCATGGTAGGATGAATGAAATAGCCCAATAAGGTATTCACGTGATGGGAAGTCACGCTCTCCTCCCAGGCGCTGCTCGGTATTTGCTTACCAGCATTAATAATAATAAATAATAATAAAAGCTTATACCGCGCTTATACGAACTGTCCTAAGCGCCTTACAATTCATAAATTCGATAAAATATAAAACATAAATATAAATATTAAGGTAATTCCTTAGTATTGCATTGCGCATCCCTACTGCGCAATGAGCACATGAGCACGTGCGCATACAAAACGTAAGAGATTTCGCTCAAACTAAACCCGATAGCGAAATAAATGCTCCTTTTCTCTCAAACGAGCACGGTGACTCCCTATTTTTTTTTCAGGTATTTGCTCGGAACAGTCTAATAAAGAACATATTTGAAGAAGAAAAAAAGTTTGATAGTAGAACATGAATTTTTTTTTGGAAAACAGTTCCGCACTGGGTGTATTTTACCCAAGGCGAGGACTTCAAGATCACCACGGAACTGTCCCAAAAAGTGCACTATTCCCACAACCAGGAAATCAAAGTCGGCGTAAATGAAGCATTACTGCTTATTTAAATAAAAGAAGCTCTATTTTCAAAATAAAATTTTGTGTCTTTGAAGTAACCAAGACTAAATTCTGTATGAAGATGGTTCGAATTTTTTTTAGCCCATTTTACGAGCCTGCTAACGCGTAAACAAGCACGGTGACCCCATTTTTTTATTGCATTTTTTTAATGTTCATATCATGAATGTTAATTATGCCAAGTTTCCAAAAAAGTTTGATAGTAGTACAATTTCAAGGGAATTACCTTAATATACACAGCTATGGCTTAACAAATACAAACAATAAAAGAAACTAACTAACTAACTAAAGGTTATATGCTGATTTGAACAGGTATGTCTTAAGTTTAGATTTAAAAGAATTAATACTATCAGCTGATCTAATATGAAAAGACAAAGAGTTCCAGAGGATAGGTGCCTGAACTGAATAAGATCTATAGCCATAAGTTTTAAGATTGTAGGGAACAGTCACAAGCCTAAGTTTATCTGAGGATGATCGGAGGGTTCTATACTGCGGGTAGAAAGTGAGAAGTTCCTTTAAGTATGACGGAGCCAGGTTATTAAGACACTTAAAAGTAATTAAATTAATCTTAAAATAATTCTCTGCTCGATCGGTAGCCAGTGAAGTTCTTTTAAAATTGGAGTCCTACTATCATATTTATTTGCTACCATCCTTAATCGAGCTGGAGCGTTCAACAAATGCTGCCGTTTATCAATCAGATGCTTGGGTAGACCAAATATAAGCGCATTGTCGCTGTCAATCTTTGAAACGACAAATGCATGAATGAGAATATTGGTGGTGTCTAATGTCAAAACATTCCCAATTTTCGCAATATCCCTCAGATGATAATAGCCAGATTTTACAATGGCGTTAATGTGTTGTGACATTGTCATCGAGGAATCAAAGATAACACCAATATTCTTTGCATGAGAGGATGGGAAAATGACATCAGATCCAAGTTGAATGGGATTCAGTTGTAGACGTGGACGAAATCTTGAGTAGAAGTAAAGGAGTTCTGTTTTATCAGTGTTTAGTTTCAGCATATTTACAGCCATCCAATAATGGATGTCAGAAACGCACATTTCAATTCGTTTCGTTGCCGCTGCCATCTCCGTTTCATCTTCAAAGTAGAAGGACGTATACAGTTGCTGGTCATCTGCATATAGATGGAAGAACAGACCATGCTTGCGGATAATATCTCCAACCGGAGCTGTGTAGAGAACATACAGGAGGGGCCCTAAAACAGACCCCTGGGGTACACCACAAATCAGTTCCTGTACACTGGATGAAGTTCCTCCGATTCTCACAAACTGCGTGCGGTCCTTCAGATACGAGTTGAACCATGCTAATGCTGAACCCGAGATACCATAGCGGGATTGCAGCCTTTTTAGAAGGATTGAATGGTCCACAGTGTCAAAGGCGGCAGACATATCAAGTAATAGGAGAATGACACAGCGGTTGTCGTCAACAGAACGAAGAATATCATTCTGTACACGAACCAGGGCAGTTTCACAGCTGTGATGTTCCTTATATGCTGATTGTAAACACTTTTGGAGACCATTTTCATGTAAATGATCAAGGATTAACATCTATTTTATTCTAAAATATCATTTATTATAATGGTGGGTGACAAAAATATTTATGAAGCTGTTTCAAAATTATTTGAAACTATGGGCACCTTTTATTTTTCCCAAGCCTACAATCTTGGACAAAAGGGTTGAGAATATTAAAAACAGGGGTTCCTTTATGCACAGCACCCTCAATATCGCACCCTAGCAGCCATCCCCCATCCCCCCTCGTCAATGTTGATAATCCCAGGTTCGACATGTTTTGTTTCGAGTAGCAACATTGATCAGGGGGGATGGGGGGCAAAACGAGAGGTTGTTTTTCATACTTGTGATCGTAGTTAGTCCAAAAGAAGAATTTTCTCAACAATTTTGTCCAAGATTGTAGTTTTCATATCTTTTGAAATATTATTTCTGATATTAGTAGGTATTGTGTTATAATTAATTACAGTAAATTTGATTTGGAAAAACACCACAGAATTTGTAGGATTACAAAGTCTTACAAGCTCATTGTACATACCTGCAATAACTCGATCTTTTATAATATTATTCAGAAAAGTCTGGAAATCACATCTTCGGTTAAAACGCTCCCTCCTTTCAAGAAAACAAAATCAAAAATAGGCCGTTAGAGATTTCATCACTACAGCAGAGACAAGAAATACAGCATCCACCTTTAAGATGTCATGGTCAATTCATAAACTATGTATGTAAGTTGCAGAATTCTAATTCAAAATTTTGCTTTAAAAAATCAGCGAGACTGTTACTACTACTGAGAGCCACCAAGAGCAAAATATACAGTTCAATAACATTTAAGAAAGGTCGTGTACACATACTTCACAAAGTACTAACAGGGTTTTCTTTAAGGTTTTAAGTAGCCGGAGTTTTTTGCAAAGTAGACGGTTGTGGGTCCGGAGGACCCACATGATGGGCTTTAGCCCATCGCTTCTAGGGTGTCCGGGGGCATGCTCACCCGGAAAATTTTTGAAAACTGAATGCCGGAAAATGCATTTCCTGGCATTTTGGGCCATGAAACTCAGACATTAGAGGGATGAATCAAGCTGCAATTATACTATGAAAACCATGTAAAGACGAAGCGACATTTCAATAATACAACCCTATAAACAAAAAGTTGAGTGATATTTTTTGTATCTTTTTGGTGGTTTTGCTGGAGCTAACGAGCCTGGCAAATATTGCCACTTGACAACTTGTAAACATGGCACATACTTTGAAGGACTAGACCAGCAAAGGCTTCTGATTGGTTGTTAAATAAAGAAGCTGATTGGAGGATACTAATTGCCCAATGGCGTAAAGGATGTTTCGATCCTGTTTCCATTGTATAATTAGCGGGAAAATATGCTTGCGGAACTTGGTTGCAGTAATTCGAAAATTGAAAATCACTCGAGCGGTTTAAGAGTGGTGTATTTTTTTTCCGAAGAGTTTAGGAGTTCCGTAAAGCAGTGAGAAGTAGTTCAGACCTCATAAACATTACCTCCTCTACATGTCTTGACTCTTCAAACAATGAAGGAGCCGGCGAAACCTGACAGAGAAGCCGGCGAGCTTCGCCGGCTGCCAGCTCTTGTATACAACCCTGACTAAATCTGTTTTTATAGAAGAATGGAATTTTGGATTTTACATAACAAATGGTTTGCAGCCAGTGTTGCAAGACAAAAATAATGTCAGGGTGAAGTGTTCAATTCAAATTCAAAAAAAAAAACTTCTCAGTAACTAACACAATATCATTAAAACACAAGGCAGTCTGCTCGGGATTAAGCATGTGTTTTAACAACCTATGATATTGCTTTACAGATGTCTAGGGTAGGGTACATGTAGTTACATCACAAATTAAATCTACAATCATGGACAAAGAGTTCAGGCTAATCCCTGTTTTTTACACTTGTGGACCAGAACTTACAGAGAGAGGCATGAATACCCCCTCCCCCTACCCCATCTCTGCAAATGGGTAAAATAAGCCATTCAGTGGGGATGGGGAGTCCTGATACATGTATCAAGATTTACCTCACACAACAAAAGATAAAAAGCCCTTTTTGTTATGGACAAGGAAGTTATATGATTCTTTCTGAGATTCTAGCCTCACAGGAAAGACCCTAGTCGCAGTCTTCCACCTTTTTAGTTATGGACACCAAAAGAACGTGTTCCAAATGGAGCCACCTTAATCTTAATGTCCATTGTTTGCGTCCACAAAGATTGCCATGACACTATGAGTTGAGGCACTCATGGTGCGTTTACTTTGCAGTGAAAATTCAGTCAGTTTATCGTTCAACCAATTAATGCATGATTTTTATCAAGCTTATCATCTTTACTCCAATAAATGGCATGAATGTGTCAGATAACTGCTGTACGCACATGTAAGTCAGTACAACATAGGAAATGAAATGCCTAAAGTCAGTCTGTGCTCAGCATGGAAGTCGCTAGTAGAACATTTCATTTAAAGCAAGATCGAGATTCGCTAATGGTATTTAAAGAGCGGAAGAGGTTGTACGAGAAGACATTGATGAACTCACCTAAATTCTCAGCTACGTAGATAAACTACAATTGGTGGGGCTGCTGTCTTCTGTTCACTCCATTTCTTTTAAGCCAAAACAACCCTGAAAAACCCACACACTTGGTGATAAACTAACTCAAGCCAAGAAAATTATTAACTTCCAAGTGTCCAGCTTGTGAGTCAGAGCAGATTAGTACTTCGGGATTGCCTATGTTCAATTTGTGCTGTCTCCAGCCCAGCCATATCCATGCCATTACATTCCGTTTGACCGTTAACTTCGCTTTCTCCGTACAAAGGCTTATATTGTCACAATATTTCTCAATTTGGGAAAACAGTTGGTTGAAACAATGGTGAAGGAAGCCTATCTCGAACAACAACATATTTACACGCAGATTCATTGAATATATACATGTACTCTAAAGCCATATTAAAACAACGAAATAAACGGACCGCTACACCGCTTTTAAAAGAAGCGGAAATTTGTTAGTTAAGCAAGCTTACCTTGCACAAAATGCAGTGAATGTTTCCTTCTTCCGGGAGACCTTAATTTGCGAACAGAAAGATCTTGGAGGCCTTTACAACGAAAATGAAAATAAAAGTGAAGGAGGATTTCCTGCAATGGATGTGTATCGAAGCAGGTGACGGCAACAAAGGTGCCTTTTCAGCTGGAGTCGGATCGGGAAATAGAGCTAAGCTTTTTGTGGCGGAAAATTTCCCTCTCAATGGTTTTCCCTTGTCTCGTAGTATTTGTCCTGTACTGGAAAGCGAGATAAAAGTGATCAAGAGCCAATCTCGTTCCCAGGGTCTTCTCGGCTTTCAATATGGCGGCAGCACATGACCAAAGGTGCCTACTAATTCAAAGGTATTTTTGCGCGACTGTATGGATATGCGGGAAAGGCAGATCTCAACAAGCGTTATTAAAATCTAAAAAGAAAATTGGGGGTAACCATGCATTGTTCAAAGATAATTAATCAACAATATTCATAAAAAGCTTTAAAATACAAAGCAATGTATGGCGTTCCTTTCCAAATTAAAGCTTGATTATCTCTGAAAAATACATGGCTACCCCCGATTTTCTTTTGGATAGCAAGAGCACTTGGTAAGTTCTGCTTTCTCCGAATTGTTTTAAAACCACGCAAAAATATTCCTGCATTAGTAAGCACAACCGATAGGAAATCCGAGTATCTGGAGATTCGCAAAACGTATACGCAATAACAATAATAGGCACCGTCCTTAATGACTGGTCCCGAGGGAAACGGTTCATTTTGTTTCCCGAGAATCTCAATTGAAATTCGAGGAAAACAAAATGAACTATTTCCCGAGGGACCAGTCATTAAGTGATTTGTTACATAGCACAGAAAGAAAAACGTGCAATGGCAACAGCAACGGCGGTCGTCGGTCAACATTCGCGGGTAACAGTGCACTGTTACCCTCTGACGTCCAGATTTTGCACTGTTGCCCGCTCAGAGACTTTTGGCGGGAAACAGTTTTATTGATAACTGTCATGTGACCTCGAAGTAACCATTGAGAGCGCGCGCTGTTGGGGGAAAAAATCAGCTATTAAACAATTAAATGATGATTGTGTATTGACTGAGTTTGAGGGCCGGACGGGAAAACATTTGGCCCGAGGCAGGCCCGTACGGCTTTTTTCCGGCCCTGCTCGCGTCATCGCGTACGGCCCTCATACGGGGATTTTCTCAATAGTTTTGCAATGAAAGCGCGCGCGGGGTCGTACGGGTCATATGATAAAATGATATATGAACTGCGGATATGAATCAGGTGAAGCTATGATCCTCACAGTTATGAACGCAATTTTTCAATTGCGTAGAGAAGCCTGAAAATTTCAGGACTTCAACGGGGTTTGAACCTGTGACCTCGCGATACAGGTGCGACGCTCTAATCATTTCATATCCGCAGTTCATATATGATCCATTTCATCTATCATTTCATCATTGAATCATTGCTCACGGGAACACTAGAACCCATAATTGACCAGCTCCCAACGTCAGTGGCTTCATAGCTCAGTTGGTTAGAGGGTTCAAACCCCGTTGAAGTCCTGAATTTTTCAGGCTTCTCTACGCAATTGCAACTGCTAGGATCATAGCTTCACTTGATAAAAATGAAACTTATCATATGGCCCCAACGTACGGCCTCGCGCGCGCTTTCATTGTAAATCTATTGGGAAAATGCCCGTATGAGGGCCGTACGCATTAACGCGAGCAGGGCCGGAAAGAGCCGTACGGCCCTGCTAGGAACACATACTGCTCAGCGCGATGCAATTTTAGAGAATTTCGTCTCTTTTTAATATCCAAGTGATTTACAGCCAGAAAAGTAAATGCAAACAACATATTAGATACATTTTCTGTCCAAATTTTTGTGACTTGTTTTATCCAACTTCATATCCTGAGCGTTCATGACTAGATAGTGTAAAGAGCCCATGTGATAAATGCTTATTGACTGAGTTTAGGTCGGGCCGGACAGGAAAATATTTGGCCCTCGGTCATTGAGCACGGACCTCGCTGCGCTCGGTCCGTACACCATGATTACCTAGGGCCAAATATTTTCCCGTCCGGCCCTCCCACTCAGTCAATAAATACACAAGCTTTCATGGTTTAACGGGGTTTTTTTTTTGTCGTTTCGGTTCACTTACACGAAAAACACAGACACGTCTCTCGTCGAAAATGAAACATATATTGTTTGGCTTTTTGCTTTTTTGGGTTCTCTGTGTTAGTAAGGCCTTACTACACATATTGAATAGAATAAGTGTGACTTACATTTTTGTCGAGACCTCCAACTGGGCGGTTATTTGGGACTTGTTTTGTCTTGTCAGACAAGCCTAGTGGAAAAAAATATCAGAGAATATAGTGCAATGGAAGTAAAACGGTCTTGAGTGCTCTGAAGTATCGGCTAATTATTTCGAAATACTCCCTATTTCACTTTTAAAAATAAAATTTAAAAATCACGCTAAATGCTTTTAATTTTTTCACGGCTGACGGTTATTTTTTGCATTTTCACGCCTAACGCCTAACGCCTAACGCCTAACTAACCTTTTTTGACGGTTCACGGCTAACGGTTAACCCTATTGAGACCCGGCCCATACTAATATGTGAAAGATTATAAAAGAAATGATTAAGTTTAGTAGGCCTCTCGATTTCACCCTTACGACTTTCATTTGAATAGGAATTATTGTGGTTTTTGTTAGCTACGGTGTCATAGTCAACTGCGGGGAGTTTAGGCTCTGTTTAAATGGAACTGGGGTAACCCGGTAGGTGGGGTCGAACAATAGCTCGCGTTTACATGCACTCTTACCAGCCTGGGGTTCTGGGTGACCTTTCTCGAGGCTACTGCGGGGTCGATGAGTACGTAAACAGGCAAAACGGCAGGTGTAGGGCGCAATTTGGCGATTAATGCTTTTGTTTTTCTCTCATTAGCTACTCAAAGGCTTGCTCAACTTTTCAGTGCTGTGGCTGAAAAGATATGGGTTTATATGGACAAGTGGGTTATTCCACCTCCATGTAAAGACAACGGCAACGTCAGGGAACATGTCACTCCAAAATAGAACTCATCGATATCGCAAGTATTTTACGATTATTCGGTCTTGGTCACTATTACATGTACAGTTCGGGCGAACTATCCTGTAGCTACGGTTTTAAAGTAAAAATAGATCAGAAAATAAATGGTTCATCGCTATGTGCTCACGTTGTCCTGGTAATTTTTGGTAATTTTATGCTGTTGTTTTGTGGAGTATGGCAAAAAACTGCACTGGAATTCATACTGCACGTGCAGCACGATTATTATTATTTTTAACCAATAATATTCCTGCTTTGTGACGGTGACGTAGCCGTAGTGGTCGTCTTTGCTTAACTCCCAAATGAGGCAATGACTCGGGCATACTCTGCAAAAAATTTCGATTCATCATTTCCTGGAGCCAGCTCGAAAAGAAATATAAAAACCATCCTCATTGTGTGAATTTGCTGCTGGTGAGAAAGATTTTCTTCTGCCAAGAAGCTCGAACGTCAGCATCGTAACTATGCTCCATTTTCGCCATTCCCTCCTGTCTGATGCTCGTTCCTACCCGAGAGAGACTCGGAATCATAATGAAGACAGAACCGGGATCCTGTCCCGAACCGGGCTCCTGTCCCGAAACGGCAGTTGCTAATAGAGCCTAAATCCTATTAAACTTGAAAATATCAAAACAAGAGCTATTTTATTTTGAAGTCTTGTAATTTGTCCTGTGGAATGTTTCCAAAGTCACGCCAAAGCTGTATCAAAATAGTCAAAGTGAGGTTGAATTATAGCTTAGTATATTGTACAGGAGTTTGCTTAAGGAACCTGGTGTGAGTGGTGCGTCCGTCTCTCATTCGCTTCATCGTAACTGCTTCTTTGTAACTGTTGTACTTTAGCATTATTACCTCTCCTTTAAAATATACCTTGCAGCAGAAGTAAATTCGAAACATTTGGCTTTAGAGTGGTATCGTATAGCCGTTTTGCGGCTTGTCTCTCTGGACTGGATTCGCTAAAATGGGAACTAAATAGAGGGTCAGGATGGGGGTGCTGGAATCTTAGCTATCAGCTAAATTTCCTCCCATTTCTCAGCTGTCAGCTAAATTTTTGGCCAATTCTCAGCCATCAGTTAAAGGAAACCTCCACTAAAACAAGAATACAACTTCAAAATATTTAACATAATGTTTGCAATCAAAATTGTTCAAACGTTTTCCAATGGAATTGTTTGTATCCGAAATAAATGAATTTCAAAAACGCTTGTTTTGGTTTTCAAGTTTCCTGGGCGCCGCCATCTTGAATAATTGTGACACTTGTTATGGTTGCTCTTTTGTATTTGCACTAAGAGCTTTTGTTTTTAAACAATACAGCAACCATGACACGTC
>NC_090888.1:14449405-14461905 GCF_036669925.1 Montipora capricornis | reverse complement strand
CGAATGGAAAGCCTTTTGGCGTTCTTTGACAAGCATTTTAATTGATGGAGTTATCCATGGTTTATCTGAGTGGTGGAATTTCATATACTTCAAAGGGAAGAAACGATCTACTGCACTTGTTAATCTGCTGTGAAAGAGCTAACAAGCTTGTCCACAGATGGATTAATCAAATCCAAACCACCAAACCAGTTATGGGTGGATAGATACCCACCTCCCAAAAGCGTTGACAGCATGACGACGGAAAAGTCCAACAGGAATTTTAGCAGTGCCCTGGCTATGATTTTTGCTTTTAAGATTTACCCTAGGTAACCATCTAACGGAATTATGATTACTAGTTCCTAGAGGGGCCAAACTCCGTGAGGTTTCTCATAGAGGTGAAACAGGTTAGTAATTATAAGATCAAGTATAGATGTTCCCCTAGTAGGTTGATCAACAACCTGTTTCAGACTGTGACAAGCTAATAAATTTGATATGTTAAAGTCATTAAAGTCCCCAAGGAGTACAATTCCACAATCAGGGTATTGGTTACGTAGTGTATCGATAGTACTAACCAGGTAATCAAATGAAACCATGTTGTCTCGCAGTGATGAGCGCAAATTTCTATTGCGTCGAGAAGCCTGAAAAATTTTCAGGACTTCAACGGGATTTGAACCCGCGACCTCGCGATACCGGTGCGATGCTCTAACCAACTGAGCTATGAAGCCACTGACGTTGGGAGCTGGTCACTTCTGAGTTCACAACTTCCCGTGATAAGTAATTATAAGTGAAAGATATATATGAAATACATCATATATTGCACTCATAATTACTTATCACTGGAAGTTGTGAACTCAGAAGTGACCAGCTCCCAACGTCAGTGGCTTCATAGCTCAGTTGGTTAGAGCATCGCACCGGTATCGCGAGGTCGCGGGTTCAAATCCCGTTGAAGTCCTGAACATTTTCAGGCTTCTCGACGCAATAGAAATTTGCGCTCATCACTGCGAGACAACATGGTTTCATTTGATTTCATACCCGCAGCGCAATATATGATGTATTTCATATATATCTTTCACTCATAATTACTTATCCCGGGAAGTTGTGAACTCAGGAGTGACCAGCTCCCAACGTCAGTGGCTTCATAGCTCAGTTGGTTAGAGCATCGCACCGGTATCGCGAGGTCGCGGGTTCAAATCCCGTTGAAGTCCTGAACATTTTTTATAATTACTCGACGCAATAGAAATTTGCGCTCATCACTGCGAGACAACATGGCTTCATTTGATTTCATACCCGCAGTGCAATATATGATGTATTTCATATATATCTTTCACTACTAACCAGGTAGTCGTTTAGATCTTGGTGGTCCTTAGCGCTTAGTCCAGGTGGATGGTAAACAACACAAACCATAACGCAAGATAGTGGTCTAGGAAGACGTGTTGGGCGTAAAGAGAACCACAAACACTCAAAAGTAGGATCTTCGATGTCAGGCCTACGCTTAGCGGAAATATCATCAGATATAAATACACAAATTCCGCCACCACGGTGGACAGATCGGTCTTTACGGAAGATTTTATACCCATTAATAGATATAAGACCGTTTGATATGTCATCTCTCAACCATGACTTCGTTACAGCAACAACGTCTGCAGAATAAACAAGTAGGGTTGCAGACAGTTCATCAATCTTGGGTAGTAATGATCGCGCATTTATCAAGCGAAAAGTTGGAAGTGTTCGCTTTATTGATTGATTATCCTGGTTTTCAGAGTCTTTAGTTCGCTGGACTTGACTTTAGAACCTTTCCTATAAATTCAGTTACACGATAATTCGCCCCTTTTGTTGAAGGTGAACAAGATAGAATAATCGCGAAATACTTCACGTAGCGCTAAGTTATATTTTGAAGAGAAGTTGCCATTGCCGTTGTCCTTGCTAAAACTCCCTGTTATTGTTTTGTGGTGTTGTCGTTGCCGTAGCCGCGCTGTTTCTTAAACTCCTAAAGAAACGATGACAAATGCGGCAACGACAACGCCAGAAAGCAAGAATATGGTTGGTTGAGGGGGGTGGCACTTAATTACGGAAAGACAATGTTTGCTAAGGAAGCTTTTTAGTCAAAGAGCCCTACAAAAAGGTTGCATGGATGGTTCTATGAAGTATCTTTTTCAATGGACAATCTTATATCACTTCAATTAGAAGGCACATGCGCAATTGGTCCCCAGTTCTCTGCGGTGCGTTTCAGTGAAAAACATGCAAAAACTCTCAGGAAACAGAAGGAAGAGGCAGTCCCATCATTTTTCGTAAACTGTAATCATGAAATTTCTATTTGGACAAAAAATGGAAGTGATATTTTCAAAGGTGTATCAAAGGTGGGCCTTATGACTCCATATTGTTTTGAGAAATGGATATATTTTAAATCCATGCTACAGATTTTGTTAGAATGTTCTCACACTGTTGTGTTAAAAATTTGCGAAAAACATAGTTAACTTGCTGAGTTTTTAGGCTTTTTTTGTTTTGGTCACTTGAATTACCAAATATGGCTGAGAGTCGAATCAGACGAAGAAATGTCAAATAGAACACACTTGGTGAAAAAAAAGTAACTGTGGAGTTAAAGGGACTCGAAAAATGATTATTTGAAGGGGTCCATAGCAACAGCTTGGTAGTTAAGAGCCAGCCCCCTTAAAAAGCAAAAATAATCGTGCTGCACGTGTGGCACGTATTTTGAAAATTTCTTTACGGTATTCTGCAAAACAACGAGTTGAAAGAACCACATTTAAGGTTATGACGACTACGAGAGCATATAACATTGAATCGGTCATTTTTTAATCTTTACTTGAAAACCGCTCGTACCAACCCAGTTATCCGGCATGCAGCGTTTGAGTTTGTATTCTCACCTGCTCGTTGTTTGGCAGGGGACAGCAAAGAAACTAAGTAAAATGGAAAACCCGTTTGACTCCAATGATATAAAAGTTTATTCTCCTCGCTACTTTTATAGATCTCTTCGTTGGCAGGTCATGAGAATTTGGTGGTTTATCAGGGTGGTACCCTTAAGCTGACAATCTTCATTCTCAGTTACTATACTTTTTATTAGCTGACAGTGCATTGAAATTGAGAG
Organism: Montipora capricornis; assembly: GCF_036669925.1. NCBI lineage: Eukaryota > Metazoa > Cnidaria > Anthozoa > Scleractinia > Acroporidae > Montipora > Montipora capricornis. The sequence goes on along the minus strand of NC_090888.1, from coordinate 14,458,823 downwards.
GTGAATTTACGTAATGATTTCTCAGTCTTTCAGGTATGATTCATGATCGTCAGTACAATTCATGAGAAATTTCTAAGACGATGATCCGACTCGAACTGTCTTCGAATTGACGGTTAAAATTGGCGACTTTCAGGGACATGAAATGCCACTGGGCCTCGTCTGTGGATGTGAATCTTCTCTATATCAAAACTGTCATTTTCAATAAAGAAATTCTTAGAAAAAGAAAGGCCGATCGGGTGACGTTGACTCAAAGACAAACCCGTGTCTTTCAACAACTCGTCAGTGGCTCAAATGGTTGCCGTCATATAAATTCTTTGACTTGGGCCATTCTAGTTTCAATAGGAATAAAACGCAAACAGCGGTTACAAACATTTGCTTGAAATGCGTAACTTTTATAAACTTAACGTTTCGTATGTTACAACATACATCATCAGAAGTGATTATTATTCAGTTACAGATAAATTTAAATTCAAAAATACAACTGTACGGACTGGGAACTAACGAAATTGATTGACATAAAACGACAAGAATATCCTAATCATAAAGATAGTTTCTCACTGCCAACGCCTTCATTTAAGGCTGGCTTAAGATTACGGATCAACAGAGACTCTTTAATTTTGCAATGCATGTCTGATCGACCAGTTGCTAATATTTCAAAATGATCCCACTTAATTCTATGGTTGGTTAAGAAAACATGATCAGCAATTGCAGATTCGTGACAATTTGTAGTTAGAGCTTTAAAATGTTCTGTTTTTTTGTCACGTAATCGGCGTTTCGTTTAATTTCCCTATGTAGAAATCATTGCAATCCCAGCAGTTTGCTCTGTACACTACTTTTGACCTGAAGGAAGGAGCTAGTTTATCTTTCTAAGAGAAAAAAGACTTGATTCTTCGGGTGTTCTGAAAAACTATTGTGACGTTGAAAGTACCATAGAATTTGTTTATACAAGACCTCCAGCTGTTTTGTGAGGTGTTTGCTGTGATGACCTAAGAAAGGTAGAACGATAAGAACTTCTTTTTTCTTAACTGTTTGTACAGGATCTTTTGGCTTATTTTGATGTTTCTCAATGACATCATTCACATGATATTTAACAGTTCCCATAGGGTAGCCATTAAGTAACAAAATCCTCTTGAGGTCATCTAGGGCAGACTGTAACAATCGGGGTGACGAACAAATTCTAATGCAGCGATAAGCCAAAGCGTAGACTAGGTTTATTTTGTATTTACGCGGAGTAAAAGAGTCCCACTTGGTGTAAAGACCGGTGAATGTCTTCTTTCGATAGATTGATGTTGAGAAGGAGCTGTCACGATTGCGTTTCATAAGGATATCAAGGAATGGAATTTCATCGTTTTGTTCAAACTCAATTGTGAATTTAATGTTATTACAAATTACTCTACAAGGATGTTGTCAGATTTGTTGAACCTGAAACATTAACCTGCATATTGATGCATCAATTAAAGCACTGAATAGGCCTTTTTGGATATATTAAAATTAAGCTTGAAAGAGAGGTTTAGAGGACAAAGACAAAGGAAAGTGAGTGATATGTAAATATTTTTGACATTCATTCCATAGTGTTTCGATCTTTTTTGTCCTCACTGCCTCACTATCAAGCTGAATATTTGACATTTGGAGAATGGCCTATTGAAACTAGCATTTGCCTTCAACATAGTTACTAACTATGCCTTAAATGAGTTGCCACTAAAATTCAGTTATTAAAGCGTAAATAAATTTATTTTACAAGAATCAGATTACTGAACCTGAATCTGAAAAGCCGCAGCAGTCTTTGTATTTAAGAGACCTGACAAAATTAATCAATGTGTTGTTGTTGTCGCTTTAAATGCTGTAATTTGCATTGTCTGATATGTTTTCCTTGATAATGGAGTCATGACTACTCTGAAACGTCGAACTTCACCTTTTTTATCGTTCGTTTTTACCGTTTTGTGCTTATATCTCTTTTAATACGAACGTGTTGCTGATACATAAATGAAAGCACCCAACTGAAACTAACATTTGCCCAAATAATTTCTACTAAAATTCATTTGTTATCCTGCTCTCACATATTCAGGAGCACTGTGCTCCAAAGAAGAGTAGACTTTCACCAAAAAAGGTATTTCAAACAACACTTGTTCAGAACTGATTTAGATATTATCACAGTAACTTGTAAAGAGCATTCATGTACAGACACATTTCTTAGACTACGTTTATACACTAGGGGAAAAGTTTCCATTCAAATCTCTCGGGGTTTATAATGTCTTTACATGGTAATGTAGCATTCACATTTAAATAATATGAAAATACTTGGAAAAAACGTTTTAATCTCAAAGGATCTCAACCGGGCACAACACTGAGTTAGTCGATTTGGTCTATTTTTAAAAAGAGACAAAGAATGTGGTGCAACGAAACTGGCGCTTTTAGCATGTGACCGGTTTGAGTTCTTTGTGAAATTGAAGTAGATTCAAAAAGGAAAACTGACGGAAGTATAAAAAGTCATCGGATTGCGCGCCTGCTGTCTGTCTATCATTTATGCGGTCATCTTGAGTAGCACATCTCCTTTCTATTTTATGTAAAATTGAAAGCCGTACTATGACCAAAAAATCAATTCTTCTTTTTCTTTGAATTTCAAAACTACGTTAACTTAACACTAAGTGGCCCAAGTTTTAAGCTTTGATTTCAAAATTTTAACTGACATTTACGTATTACATGGTCTGCCATTACTAACTTTAAAATCTTGAGAGAGCTGGATCGAGGAGAAAATGACGTCAAAGACTCACAAGTCACTGTGCGTGTGTACGCGGCTGACTTGATACGCAGCAGTGGAGTTTCGTGCTTTCAGACTTTAAACTCGTGTTTTGCATATATAATAAACTGCATTTACGCGCTGAAACGTTTAACTAGTGAGTAAATAACGTCACTTACCCCTAGATCCAACCCACTAATGTCCAATCGGTCAGTTTTGAACGTAAGTAATGGCGGACCGCAAAATCCAAACATTTGGCCAGTCAAGTGTTCCGCAAACACACTTTCAAAATCCGAAGAAAAAAAGACTCGACTGTAATTTTTTTTTATCAGGGTAACACTTCAACTGAAACATATCTCAAGGGACAAACTGGATGTCTTTCTATGTATGTAAGCCCTTAATTTCTCGTGACGCACTACCGAGAAAGTGACTTTTAACCTTTCAGTGCATGCTTACCAACAAATAAGGGGTGGAAAGGTGAAGTGAGATAGTCGTCAAATTCAACAACACTTAAAGACAATAGGGACCTTCAGCCGACGACAACGGCTACGAGAACGCCATAAATTTGCATATTTAGTGGGCAAAAACAATAGCTTTGCACGCTCTGCACGTGCGTTTTACATTTTGAGCATTTAGGGTGCGTTTTTTTGGGATAATGCAAAAACGGATTTCTGATCTCGAATTAATGGATTCTTCAGCGCCAAAAAAAACGCAACATCCGAAAAAGGATTATTTTCTATGACAACGCAAACAAACAAACCCAGAGTTGCGTGCAAATTAAAAAAAATAATAAAAAAAAAAATTAGCGGTTAAGAGTTTGTTTTGGAGAAATTCTTCAGTGAAAATACCACCAGAAAAAAATATCTCAGCGATCGATAAAAAGAAGTGACGAAAAACATGCTTTTTTTAGCTGTAGGAAAGATGCTAACGATACTTTTGCTGTCAAGAAACGTTTCGTGTAATTTCTGGTGCGAAATTTGCAGGAAACCATTTAATCCAAAGTACCCTCCTCGAGTGTGGATACTTTGGATTCATGATCCGTTTTTATATTCAAGAATCCGTTTTCCGATTTTCCCAAAAAAACGCACCCTTATTCGCCGTTCACATCTTGACAACGACGTGAAATGATCAAGTTTGAGGTCATCTTTAATTTTCGCTCTAAATACCCACACCACTTTCATGCTTGGAATGTGTACTGGCACCGAGCGACTTGGAGTAGTCGCAAATTTATTACAATAACGGGAAATAATATAATATAATATTTTTAGACAACGTTCTCGTATCCGTCGTCGTCGTAGTAGCCCTTGCTTAAGGTCCCTAATATCGTGGGTCATGATCCTGTTGGCGTCGATGCAAACACTGAAACCTTTAGAATGGAGATCTCGCCCACCACTGAAGTTTGATGCGAGGGTCTAAACTAAGGCGAGGAGCACCAATGAAATTGCTAGACAAATACAAAGCAGTAAGAGAGGTGTTTACTGCGAGGGCCTGGGAAAGTGAAGTAGCACCTTCAGCACTAATGGAATTGTCAGACAAAGCCAAAGTAGTAAGGGAGGTGTTTACTGCGAGGGCCTGGGAAAGTGAAGTAGCACCCTCAGCACCAATGGAGTTGTAACACAAATTCAAAGTAGTAAGGGAGGTGTTTACTGCGAGGGCCTGGGAAAGTGATGTAGCACCCTCAGTACCAATGGAGTTGCAAGACAAATACAAAGTAGTAAGGGAGGTGTTTACTGCGAGGGCCTGGGAAAGTGAAGTAGCACCCGCATCACCAATGGAGTTCCCAGCCAAACGCAAAGTAGTAAGGGAGGTGTTTACTGCAAGGGCTTGGGAAAGTGAAAAAGCACCCTCAGCACCAATGGAGTTGTGAGACAAATCCAAAGTAGTAAGGGAGGTGTTTACTGCGAGGGCCTGGGAAAGTGAAGTAGCACCCTCAGCACCAATGGAGTTATCATACAAATGCAAAGTAGTAAGGGAGGTGTTTACTTCGAGGGCCTGGAAAAGTGAAGTAGCACCCTCAGCACCAATGGAGTTCCAAGACAAATCCGAAGTAGTAAGGGAGGTGTTTACTGCGAGGGCCTGGGAAAGTGATGTAGCACCCTCAGCACCAATGGAGTTGTCAGACAAATCCAAAGTAGTAAGGGAGGTGTTTACTGCAAGGGCCTGGGAAAGTGATGTAGCATCCTCAGTACCAATGGAGTCGCAAGACAAATCCAAAGTAGTAAGGGAGGTGTTTACTGCGAGGGCCTGGGAAAGTGATGTAGCACCCTCAGCACCAATGGATTTGCCAGAGAAATCCAAAGTAGTAAGGGAGGTGTTTACTGCGAGGGCCTGGAAAAAGGCAGCAATGCTCGTACGTGATTTGAAGAATATTCGAATTTCCGTGAAATCAAGAATTTTGCCAAAGGTATAAGCTAATTTAGTATACAGGTTTTCCGAGCAAGTTTTACATTCTCCTATGACATCTAAAGCCATGTTCAGGTAAAATTCCGCGGCATTCGGAGATCTGCGGCCTCTCACATTTACAAGTGAGGCAAAACCATTCACAATCGACACTGCCGTTTCCTCGGATTGCGATGCTATGATTCCACTCATGAACATGAAAACTTGATTTAGTTCATGAAAATATCTTTCGTCGGTCAGAACTGACTTCTGTTCAATTGCTCCATCCAGGATGGAAAACGCAAGATGTAGACCAGAGAAGAATTCTTGAAAACTCTTGTGAAAGAAGCTATAACGGAAACCAGGCGTTCTCTTGCTACCGCCAGCCTGGATGGAGAGAAAGCCAAATTTAATGAACAGACTTTCCGTGAAATTCCCTTCGAAGTCTTCGAAATGCTGCTCTCCTTTAAAAAGAGATTCTTGCGCCATTCTTCCTAGGGTCATCAGTTCCTTCTTGTAAACTATTAGAAGGTCTTTACCACTGCTTGGTAAGTGGTTCTTCATTTCGTATCGTCTCAAAACGAAGAGAACGATCTCTACGTACAGCTGTGTTCTGTTGTTTGGTAGAATGCCGCCATAATCTTCGAAAAGCACACAGAGCAGAAGTGTATTTAAAGGGTTTTTAGTTAGTTTATTTAAATTCCCTTCAATGTGCTCATCACCATCATACGGATGCCACAGTACATTTATCAGCTTCTCTGCCATTTGTTCTGCGTGTCGAAAATACTTCTTTATAAAACACTTCGCATCACTATTCGTGAATCCCACAATCTCCAACAGTGTGTCCGAGAAAGGTCTTACTTTATTTCCTGCTTCATGACGAGAAGTAATAACAATGTGACAACCAGGGAGCAGCTTTCTTTTAACAAGACTAAAGTACACAGCCAATTTTTGAGGGTCTGCCTCGTCTAACCCATCGAGCACTAACAGGACTTTAGCAGGGTTTTCTCGCACGAAACGGAAAAACGTTTCTTTCAACTCTGGGTCAATTTCTTCCGGCAGAATTTGATCGTCGATAGCCTCCCAGATGCTAGATTCAATTTCACAACATCTGAGGAGCAAGAGCACCTCTACTCTTGGGAAAGACTCGTCCCTTTCGCGGTCTTGATTAGTTGCCCAATCATATGCCAGCTTTTGACAGTAGATCGTCTTTCCCATGCCAGGTTCACCCTCAATCAGGACAATCCGTGGATGTTGGCAATCTTCGTGTGATGTAAAAATACTTGTCATGTTGGTGATTTCTTTCGCCAGCGTTCCGCGTGTCTTTTCTTTTGCGACTATCTTAAGTCTGGTGAAAATGTTCTCTAATTGGAAGCTGAACCCTTCACACCAAGGAACTGGGCAAACCACCCCTTCACACTTTTGGTAAATTTGTCTTGTGGCTTCTATGATATCACTTTGACATAAAGAACTAGCTGCAAAACAAACAAACAAACACCAAGAAAATAGAGTCAATTTAGAAGTTGATTGACTCAGAGTTACTAGCTTTTCTTTTTTTCAGGAGTGAGAGACGATTTCCAATTTGAAAGCGAAAATCCATCCCTTCCTTCTGGTAGACTATTCTTGGCCTACCGATTTCCTAGCTAATCCGTCTTCACATTAAGATTCATTATTCACGCGACTAAAGTGTGCGAGTCAAGTTTCGTGAAGAAATTGCGAGAATGCACTGACGCAAATATATTTGTTGAAAAGCTGGCGGGTCAGAAAATGACTATCACAAGCTAAATTTGATCCTGTGAGTTAATTTAGAGGTGTCAGTGGTATGCAAGCCCTCTTGGCTGATTTTCCTACGTATCGCCGCTTTACAAGTCATTTCTGGTACACACTCAAGCAGAGTTTCTAAATGAACCTGTTGTCCTATCCACGTTTGTTTTCATACAAACATTCCCACATAATGTTTTCTGCCGGCGCGCGTAAGTGTTAGGCTTGCGTATCACAGTGCTTAGGGGTAAGAACTAAAACAAGCACGAGTTAACATAAAACCAACGCAATATTACAGGAATAATAATACATTCAAATTGAAATGCAGTGACAATTATAATGAAGTAATAAATCCACTTTAAAACCACGTTGGGCTGAACAAAAAAGCTCATAATATTATGTAAAAATTGCTTATTTTTGCGCAACACCTTTTACTGCAATATTTTGGACATACTGATTTTTAAGATTGTATGATTTTTTTTTTTTGCGCGTCGATTTCCAACATGGTCAAATTGCCTCTATCGCACTTATTTAAGGTCATATATACCTTTCGTTCGATCAGCAGCCAGGGAAGAAGATGGAGAGCTTTCGCTTGTAAATAGGACCTGACGTTGTTCATCTGTCAAAATCACATAAGAAACCACACATGACTTAAGGTTGGCATTCGCATAAACGGCGCACACGATACGAGCTCATTTGAATCGTTATGTCACTAGTTCTGCCCCCCCCCCCCCCCCCAACACTGCCAAATTCCAGTTTGATACGGAATGCACGGACAGATGTTGAACGAGCTCCTGAGCGCTCTTAAGGTGTTCCATGAGTAAACAAATTACAATTGCAATTATTTACAAAAAAATAATTCAAAGTGCTACTTAGGTCGGTAATTATATTTTTGATATTGGAAAGGTTATTATAATTTCAATTCAGGCAATGCTCATGGTGTCCCCCAGATCCATCTGTGGTTATCAGTGTCTTCAAGTGTACACAACGTTTAGGCTCATGACGCCAGAAAGGCCAAATAAAGAAAGCGCTGCCACGGTAATGTCTAGAAACTAATCCCCCGGGAATTGAACTCTTCTTTTTTTAACGCAAACACAACGTTGCATCTTTTGTTCAGTTAAAGAAACCAAGGCACCTTATCACGTGAGTAAACAGGCTCTATTCGAGAATTGTCCTTCGAACAGCCGCTTTGTACTTCTGAAAGTCCTAATTATTCCTTACCGGACTTTCTCTTTAATTTTCCTTGTGCGTCTGATGGCATCTGAGGCTCGCAGGAAGCATCTGTCGAAATAAATGAAGGCGAACAATACGTGAGTCTTTCAGAGTTACAAAAAACATGGTCAAATTGCCGTAAGGTCATATATACCTTCTCTTCGATGAGAAGCCACAGAAGAAGTTGGGAAGCCTTCACTTGGAAATAGGAGCAGAGTTTGTTCCTTAGCAGAAACATCTGTAAAAGTCAAATACAACAAACCATACATTACTTTACAGTAAGTTGGAATTCGCATAAATGATAAACGGCATACACAATACGAGCTTATTTGAAGCTTAATCTCATTATTTCTGGCTCAACAACTCTTACCAGCAGCGAGCAATTTGATTGACCCTTTTGGGGATTCTTCTAGCTAGACAGCGGGCACCTAAACTATCTACTGTTCGTAACTAACACAACACATAAAAAGAACGTGTCTAGGTTTCGTTGTTTGGCAGACGTAAGACTGCACAAGCAGTATCCACAGTGTACATCATTTCACGCGGTGATCTCATGGTTAGTGTGCTCGACTCCGGATCGAGTGGTCCGGGTTGTGTTGTGTTCTGTCAGCTAAATTTCAAGTCAGATTAAAATTTGCTTCGGTTTACATGACTTTACCTGCGTGTTCCTTAGACTCTTCCTCTTCTTCTCGTGCTTTCTTTGGTGAAAGGCCATGATCAGTCAAAGAGATATCTGTAAATATTTGAAAGTAAAAATTTGCAACACCTGCAACCTTGGATAAAACTGTTGGGAAAAATTCTGGCGTGAAAATCCTTGGATATGCACTCTCAATTTTGTCCCCACTCTACCCTATAACAATGTTGATAATGTGTTGAAAACTACCGTGCAACCCTTTGGCCGTTTCTTAGCCAACATTGGATTAGGGGGAGGAGGGAAAGTACGCAGAAGTTAATCTTTTCTTACACAGAAAAACGAGGGAATGACCATTTTTCAGTGTTGTGTCACATTTTCCACCCAATTTTGTCCAAGATTGTTGGTGGGAGGTAGAATTCAGTTTTTTCCTTAAAAACAGAAGGTCACAGGAAAGATTCAGATGCTCACTAGAAATAATCCAAAGAGATCTACTAAGGTCGATAATTACATTTTTGATATTGGAAAGGTTATCATAATTTAAATTCAGGGAATGCTCATGGTGGCCCACAAATCCATCAGTGGTTATCATCAGTGTATTCAAGTGTACCCGAGCGCATAGGCATATGATATCACAAAGGCCAAATAAAGGAAGCGCTGTCACTTTGATGTCTAGAAACTAATCCCCCGGGAATTGA
>NC_090888.1:14431905-14439405 GCF_036669925.1 Montipora capricornis | reverse complement strand
CAGGCTTCTCGATCTACATGTACGCAATTGCAAAAATTGCGTTCATAACTAACCCTAATTCAAGAAATAAATGTACTGTTGTTGTCGTTATAAACTTGAAAGCTATGGCTTCCGAGGAGTGGTAAATGATTGGTTTAAGTCGCAAACAGTATACGGCTGTTAATGGTTATATACCTGTGTCCAGTTGCTCAAACAATGGATAGCGCTATCCGCCGGATAAACCACTATCCAGTGAATAAGTCATAGCGAAACCAATTGCAGATTTATCCCATGAACAACTGGGGCCTGATGTTAATCCAACCGCTCTGCGGAGTTCCTCAAGGTTCCGTGCTTGGACCCTTGCATTTTCCCTTGTATACCAATGACTTAAATTGATCTTCCAATAAGCTTCATTTTTACTTGTTTGCTGATGATTATAGTGTAACTTGTGCAAACTTGGAATTGAAATCAACGAAGTGTGTACGTGGTTAGCTGCCAATAAACTAACCTCGAGGGCCGAAAAATCTATAGTCACTATAATTTGTCATCTTTCGTCCCCGCCAAAACGCTCTTTCCTTTCATTCCAAAAGTAGAATAATAGATAACAACTCAAATACTAGCCAACCATTAAAAACTCCTCATCTTATTCTGCTCTTTAATTTTACCCTATCTGAACTACATGTGTATGGTACATGTATCTGTGCTTGGGGTCTGAGGCTGCTGAAACACATCTTCATAAGCTACTTGAGTACATAAACTCCCTGATAAATGTACGCAGTTGCACTCATACACTTTGTTGACCTTCCTGCTCTCCTTTAGCTCGCATCACCCATCCCCCCTTCTAGAACTCGCTTGTATGATGGCGACCGGGCCTTTGAATGCACTGCATCTATTCCCTAGAACTCCCTAGCTACCTGAACAAATAAAATCTTCATAATCTGCTTTTACGTTAAATAGTAACCTTAAGACACTTTTCTAATCTTTCGACGATATTACTACCTTCCATAGGACTATTGTTCAATGTTAGTATCATTTTATCCCAGTAGTATATACATTACATGTACATGTAAGTTAATTTAGTCCTATTTGATGTTATACATGTATAGCACATTGAGTGTTAGAAACGCGCATCACAATTATATTACGTGTAGTACCTATTTATTATTATCATTATCATTATCATTATCATTATTATTAAGGCACGCAGCCACACGAAATTCTTTGAAGTTTATGTTTTAAATAAAGACAATACATGTTTCCGATGAGACATCATCCATCGTCAGTTGTACAGTGAGAAGTGAAAAAAATGAAAAATAATTTAATATGCAGTAAATAGTATAACAAAATGAGATATTAACGAGAACAATTAAGGATGAAGGTGTGAACCAAAAAAAAAGTAAAACTATTTAAGCTAAAAGGGGAGATTAATTATTATGAAAGGGGTAAATTATTATTACAGTCGAGCCTAGATTATCCGGATACTTCAATTATCCGGACTTACTTTTCTGGTCCCAGTTTTAATGCATATCAATTAGTCATACTGTATTTTATGATCCGCAGCAAAACATTTTTCCTTCAAATTATGAGATGAAAGTCCGGTTCCAACTGATCTTTTTCGCTTCTAAACACAAATCTGTACGCGTTTCGTGCTCAACCGCGCCATAACTAATACAGTGCATTTAACTGAGCTCTGATTAGCTCAGATATGCTCCGATGCTAAGTGAAATTCCACGGTCCATTTTATTTAGCTGTTACAGTACTATTAATTATGTTTGAATGTGGAGATTAATCTGTTGATACCTCCTATAGTGCTTTTTTGCATCCATAGGCTATCGCCTTGATAGAAGATGACACATTACTAAACATTACATGTACTTCTGCGGTATTGGAGAAGTGCTCTTAAATTAGCCTATGGCATTCTAACACAACAAGTTAATCAAGTTCTTCTGAAATAGAAAAAGTACTCAAAGACAGTACGTTGAATAGGCTGTTACGTTGAATGTCAAGCTCTGAAACGCTCGAGTTTGTAGTATTACTTTTTTATCCTAACAAACCAGTATTATTTATAATATTAACCTCATGTGAACATTACTTTATCAATCCAAATATCTCAAACACTGTCAGGAATTTGGAACAAAAGAATCAATTTCACCTTAAAAAGAAAGTAAATAACAGGATTTCTTAAGAATTTGAGATTTTTTTTTCATGGATTCCAAAAAGTTTTTGTTTGTAATAATAATAATAATAATAATAATAATATGTGATCTGCTAATCGCCCTTTCTCGCAGTCGGAGACTGAATTGTTAAGGGCGCAGCTCAACGAGGTCGGGCCGAAGGAGCTGTGCTGCCGGCTAGGCGCTCGGCTCCTGAACACGACCCATGTACAGTGTATGACCTCGGAGGACAGCACCACAGCCTCATGGAATAGCCCGGGAGTCGATTTTGAGGAGAGAGGAAAACCGGAGTACCCGGAGAAAAACCCTCGGAGTCAGATTGAGATCGCCTGAAACTCAGCCCACATACAACCCGAGGCCAGAGTTGAACCTGGGTCACAGAGGTGGGAGGCACGGTTGATGACCACTAAACCACCCTGACTCCCCAAATGTACTAGAATTATTGTCAGAATTCAGTGATTTGCTTTTAAACACAATCAATCAATCAATCAATCAATCAATCATTCATTCATTCATAACTACAGTAACTTACTTGAAGAGCTCTGTTCAGTCTCCTCTGCCTTTCAAGTTTAAATCACAACTCTTCCATGCAGCATTTATACCATGGTCCTGCAAAATGAGGGATACCAACAAAAATGATTCTCAAGCATCTACGCTCACAACCTTGGTAAATTCCCTCAGTGTAGTTAATGTTTTTGCATTTACCACATTTTTGTCTTGTTGTGTGGAGGGTACAGCAACATGTAAGTACTTGTATGGGATGTTACCTGTAGTCTCCCCAACTACTACTACCTTTCATGTAAGGGCTGCCATCCATTTTGGTCTGAAAACTGTTACTGAATTAAATTAAATCTAAAAAATGAAGTTTTCCCTCCACCCCTTGTTTTAGACTGTCTCTTTTATTTTCTCTCAGAATACTGTCCTTTCATCCTCAGTGATCGATGAAGACCTTAATTAATGGCCCTTCTTACTCATCTCAGAAGTTAAAGCCACCTACATGCAGTAAAGATCTAAGACATACTGATAGACAGACTAAAATTGTTAGGGGAGCAGGACTGGCACAGTGGTGAGAGCACGCGCCTCCCACCAATGTGGCCCTAGTTCGATTCCTGGTCCCGGCGTCACATGTGGGTTGAATTTGTTGTTGGTCCTCTCTTTTCTCCAAGAGGTTTTCGCTGGGTACTCTGGTTTTCCCCTTTCCTCAAAAACCAACATTGTCAAATTTCAATTCGATCTGGAATGCACGGACACATGTTGAACGAGCTCCTGAGCGCTCTTAGGGGCTGGACAATCTGCAAGCCAGCGAGTGATGTGAGCCATGCGAATTTCGCATTTACAGTGCGTTTCACAAAACTTTTGACAAACGGTTTCCGAAGTTCGTTTGAAATTCCCAAAGTTCGCTACGAACTTGACAATTTCATTACGTAATTGTCAATCAAATTATGAACTTCTAAAGGAAGTTGGGAAGTTGCGAAGTTCGTCGCGAGCAAAGTTCGCATCATTCGGTGTAGTTGGTTTGGTATTAAATATAACTACAAATGAATTTATACAAACAGAAAAAATTTCTCAACCAAGCGAGACTAATTTTTGATTTTTACTTCTTAAAGGTAAATTATTTGAGAGGTAGGGAGCCGGGACTTCACATTACAGACAGATGGCGCGACTCGCAGAAATGTAAAGACAAAAGTTGAACAACATGACATTGAAATGTTTTGTTTCTTGCGCTATTTCTAGAATGATGTATGTCCTGAAAATAGGGTTTCTTTTTATCTCTGATAGATTTAACTGTAAAATACTTTTAAGCAACCATGCGTAGAAGTTCACACGACAGAAATTGTATTCTATTTTTAGGCAGGTGTCGGGTGACATCTGGGAATATTCAGGGTGCTTACCATTTAGCCAAATAATCCGGATGGATGATCGTTGCGTAAAGGTAAGCGATTTTCCGAATTTAATGACCAACCGGACGAGAATGGTGCTTACCATTTACTACACAGCATTCCATCCCGCATATTTTACTCGATCTTGTGAGAAAGGGCCTGGAAACGGAAGGATTCTCACAAATGGTAAGAGCATTTCGCGAATTCCGTTCAGAACGGAAAAAGAGGACTACCTCTGGAGGTTGTCCACAATTTTCCGAAAATATTTTTCGGAAAATTGCCTTTCCATTTGACCTCAAACCGAATTTTCCGGATTTTTTGGCTAAATGGTAAGCACTCTCAGTTTTCAACGTTTTATAACCCATTTTAAATACAGTAATTCGCAATCAACGTAACCACAACTTTGAAGAAAATTCCGAGAAATTTACACCGATCGGTGCGATCTTCTCTCGCGACAAACACCTTACCTTCCCAACGATGTTCGTGGTAAAATTCTCAACATCGTTTCTAAGTTCACAATTGGAATAACAACTACGTAATCAAATTGCCAAGTTCGTAGTGAACTTTGGAAATTTCAAACGAACTTCGGAAACCGTTTGTCAAAAGTTTTGTGAAACGCACTGTAACTCTAAGCACGCACTTCAAATAGCGCTGATAAACTGTTATTAAGCCTAAGCACCCATTTTAAAGTGGTTAGCTTTCAATAACTGTGTGACTAGTATGTTGACTCGCCATCTTGGCTCACATCACTCGCAGCCATGGCTCACATGCCTCGCATGCCTCACTGGCCGGCACATTGTCCAAACTCATCCTCTTAAGATGTTCCGTGGGCAAACAAACTCCACTTCCATGGAGTTCAAAGCAGTCAAGATATCTGGAAATGAGTTTGATCATGCAACACCTCTTAGTTCCAGACATTAAATGCAACTCAGACTTCTTCTGACATCATTCAATAGAACTTCAAGGAGGTTGAAAGCAGTCAACCAATGCTGATGTTTTTGAGATCTAGCTCTAAATGAAAACGGAATTTTAAGCTCCGAGAGAAATTTATACACAGAAAAAATTAAACTTTTAGATGACATATTTGATAAGGTTTGAAGTTTCAAATGTGGTCAATTAATATACAGATATTAAATTGAAGTGATGCCTTGATCTGGGGTTGTTGCTGTAACATCATGACCAAGACAGGGTTCGCGCTGGATTTTGTCTATACAATTCCAGGAGTATTCAAGGCGTTTTCAAGAACCAGAAGTTAAGTTTTCAAGGAGTCTTTATAAGAAGATTTCTATGCCATACATAGTGTTTCAGTGTTTTCTTTGCTGAAAAAGCCTACACTGTACCTCATATTCCTTACCACATCCTGGAAGTTAAATACACGCACAGGCATTTTCATTTTGGGTTAAATGTTTCCCTAATAGTCAATTTTGGGCTCAATTTTTGAAATGTCTCTTTAACTTAGCATGATGCAATCTCAACAAATTTCACCCAAGCAAAAATTCAAAGAGTTTTCAAGCAGTTTTCTGCAAAATCCTATTTTTCAAGGGCTTTTCAAGCACCCTTGAAGTTCAAAATTACATTCAAGGGCTTTTCAAGGTCTTCAAGGAGTAGCACGAACCCTGCCAAGAAAATTTATATATAATTTTGTACTTGAAGAATCTTTCCCCTACCAAAAATGTGACTGCAAGAAGTCTACATTTTTGTACAAGAGACAAGAGCGACTGCAGTCAACATGAGCAACTGCAGTCATGTTGTCAGTGGTTTTGTTACACAATGTATGTATACTTGCACATTCATTGGGATCCCTCATTCTTCGTGTTGTAGAGCTTTTTCATTGTTGTGGCGGGAAGAAGGAGCATTTTGTGTGGAGCGTTTAGCGGTTTTTTCCCTCCCTTTGCCCAGTCTTCTTTCCACTGTTTATAAGTGTGATGGGTGGCTGTCTTGGGGCGGGGGGCTCATGACGGGTTTGTCAGGTTTTGCCGGCCACGGGTACAGTCTCTATCTTGGAGCTGGCTTCCAATAGTGGAAGCTCCAGGATGTCTCAGCCACCCAACCTCCACTTAGCGACGCAGTTGTTAAATAATAATTTAAATATTAACCTTCAGTCAATTTTGTGCAGTGAGCAAGTCAGTAAAATTACTGTAAAGTTAGACAAAATTATGGTGACAAAAATATTTATGAAGACATTTCAAAATTGTCTGAAACATGGGCATTTACAGGAACACATATTGGTGATGTTAACATACAAGTAGATTACAAAGTCTAACATAAACATGCATGCTTATTGTACATACCTGCAATAATTCTTTAATTTATAATTCAGAAAAGTCTGAAAATCACATCCTTGGTCAAAAAGTTTCCTCCTTTCAAGAAAACAAAACCGAAAATAAGCAGTGAGAGATTTTACCACTACAGCAGAGACAAGAATTAAAGGATCCTCCTTTACGATGTCATGCTCAATTAATTAACTAGTGTGTACATGTACACAATAAATTAAGTTGCACATCTACAGTGTAATAGGCTGGTTTCGAATTGTGCAGCAATAAAAGAACAGAGTCGAGGTTCAGGGGAATAATTAGCATTCTCTTTTGTTCAAAACAAAGGAAAATGCAAATTACAGATTCCCCTGATCTCGACTCTGTTCTTTTGTTGCTGCACAATTCGAAACTAGCCTATTCGAAAGTTCAGAAGGAGTTGCTTTAATTAAAAGATACCCCTGAGAGCCACAAAGAACAAACTATATAAAATTAAAGAAAGGCTATGTACTTCACAAAGTATTTCTCTGTTGTGCACAAGAATGGAATTTTCAATTTTACATAAGAAATGGTTTGCAGCCAGCCTTGCATGAAATACAGTGATGCCAACCTCTGGAGATCTAAATACCCCCCTCCCCTCCATGATCAACTGACCCACTTCTAGCCCACGTCCTCATCTCCCCCTAAAAAATCAGGCCTTCTGATATTACGCGATGGTGCGATTTCGCACAATCGACCTCAAATAGCATCCGATCGCACAATTCGCAAAAAATCGCATAATTCACAAAAGGACAAACAAAATTCATAAAATGAAACATAAATCAACACGTTTCTTAGAAATTCCTGCATAAATACAGGTACGCCATTTTTAAGATGATTTATCTTGGAAAAAGGCTAAAAAACCTTTGCCACCTTCGATTTCGTAAACATTCGAAGTTCAAGGCTTTATTTTGCATGTCGGGGACCTGGTACGAGTCTCCTTCTATTGGTGCAACACAAACACGCACTTATATACACACCACTGAAATGACACAGTTGCCTTCTCTTAGAGAAGAGATTTGTGAAAAATAAGCGAAGTTGTAAGTTTTTCGGCAAAATGTAGAGCTTGTTTTTCATACTTGTGATCGTAGTTAGTCCAAAAGAAGAATTTTCTCAACAATTTTATTCAAGATTGTAGTTTTCATATCTTTTAAAATATTATTTCTGATATTAGTG
>NC_090888.1:14419405-14424405 GCF_036669925.1 Montipora capricornis | reverse complement strand
AAATATGGTAGCATGAATTTGTGAATAAATTAATGGAATGAGAGGCGTTCATTGCAGGATAGAGTGCACCTAGACGAAAGATGAATTTTTGTTCCAGATCTTTTGGGCTTTCTGTGTTCCAGTGGTATAAGGATAGGCCACAAATTGTCATGTTGTGGTGGGAGTGATTAGGAAGATTAAAGTGGCCTGCAACTGGTTTTGGATGCATCTGTTTCGTTTCTTTCTACATCTCGTAGGTGTTCGCGAAAGCGGTCCGCCAATCTTCTTCCCGTTTCGCCTATGTAGATGTTCTTACATAGTATGCAAGTTATGCAAAAGATGTTATTTGGGAAGATGCATGTAAAGTGGTCAGTGATTTTAACGGATCGATTCGGTCCTGAGATCTTAACCATGTTAAAAATAAAAGGACAAGTTCCCGTTTACGCCGTCTTCGTTTTGGTAGTGAACTAGGGACCTTAAGAAAGGACGTCGACGTCTGTGAGAACGTCATCCGAAAATATATCTTCGCGTTATTGTATTGATCTCGCGATTATCCCAAATCTTTTGTCATGACAAATGTGTACAAACTCTCTGGGGATAAGACTATTAGGAACGGTGTTAAGAGGTAGAATTGGTAAAAACGGCGAATGAATGATTATGTAATTAACCACTCTCCTAGAGGCTTTTCAGGGTTAATAAACAACACTTTGTGGGTGACTTTGCCAGACTGCTTTTACAGCGCAAATGGTAGCCGTGCAGTTTACAGTCTTAACTGAATAAAAATAACGTCCCCCACTCTTCTCGAACACGGTGTGGGCTCTTTAATGTCCCACTCAAGGTATATGGGACAGGGCCTACGGTTTATATTCCTTATCCGAGAGGACTAGAAAGTCTAACCATTTGCAGATGTCATAACAAAGGCCGCAGCGCTCTCTCCTAAGTTATTTATTACAGACCCTGAGTGTTGGTGCGGCCGGTGTTTTGATCTCTTATCTTCCCGCAGAATAGTCCGATGCTCAATCAACTGAGCCAACTTAAGAGCAGTTTCAGAGTAAGAACAGAGCCAACCGGTCAGCTATTCGGGATCATAATAAGTAACAGTTTAACATGGAACGATCGCGTTGAAGAATTAGCTAAGAAGCTCGTAGGAAGCTACTGTTTCCTACTTAACTTAGTTAATTAAAGCGTGCGCGCATACCCGCTAAAGATCTAGCAGCGTAATACTGCACATACAAAAACATCGGGTTGTTGTAGATGACATCACTGCTGAGTATCTAGATTTAACCAAAGAAGTTCCCCAGTGGACGGTGCTAGGTCCAATATTGTTTTCTCTGTTGATAAATGATTTAAAGCCGGTTAGCTCCTCTAGCTTATTAGTTAAATATGCCGATGATATCACAGTCAGCATTCCTGTTCGTGCTGAAGATAGAAGCATACCCATGGGCGTAGCCAGGATTTTTCAAAGGGGGGGTCACACTTTGTCAAACAGAGGGTACTCGCGTTTTCGCAACCTGAATATCGTAGGTTGTTAGAGTAAAAAACGGCTTACAAAGGGGGGGTCACGGGCACCCCAGGACCCCCTCCCCCTGGCTACGCCCTTGCATACCTGAGCTTGAAGTGGGCTGAAAAGAATCAGTAGGCTGAAAAGAATCAAATAACACTCAACCTGAGTAAAACATGGGAAATGTTACTAAAAAGCCCGAAAATCCCACCACCTCCTCTTGCTATTGTAGCGCGTAAAACCCAGCTCAAGTTGCTCGGTGTTACATCTGAGGCTGACCCTATGAAATGGGACACACATATTGATCATGTGCTTAGTAAAGCCAGCAGTCGTTTGTATATTTTAAGAGTTTGTAAATTTTATGGCTACCCTAAGGAGCAATTAGATCTGCTCTTCCAAAGTTTAATTATCTCAGTCTTCACATATGCTATTGAGGTGTGGGGTTCCTGGTATTGTGACAAATATCTAAAGAGAATACACAAACTGTTTACCAGGGATTTTAAGTCTGGATACTGTTTGAAGAAATATAGTATTTGTGAAATTTAAACACCAGAGACAGCAAATTATGGAATAAGATCACATCTAACACCATTGCACTTGATGATCTCTTACCAACGAGGCGTACTAGGCAATTACGCAGAAGGGGCCATGATTACATCTTACCTAGAGTTCGCAGTTCACGCTTTAAATCCACTTTTGTAAACAGATGTCTTTTTAGCATTGTTTATTATTAGTAGTTAGTATAGCGGGTTGAAACTCATCCCGGCAAACCCGATTAGAGTTATTCTTCATCTTATATTGTTTCACATATTTCATATCCATTGTAAATAAGGCACGGCTGATGCGTTATTGGTATTTAATAAAGACTATTATTATAATAATAATAATAATAATAATAATAATAATAATAATAGGAGGAGAGATGAAGATGTGGACGAGGAATGTTTTGCTTGGCTGTCAGACTGGAAAACAACTCCAATCAAGACAGTGGTGGGACTACAAGAGTTATATCAGCAACTTCTGCCAACTAAGCTATACGCCTCGAGGAAGACCAAGACACACACGGGTGGTAATGAGAAATGCAGGCTATGTCGAAAAGCACAAGAGAGTGTCGCACACGTGGTATCAGGCTGCAGTGCACTGGTGAAAACCCTGTCCCTGACTAGGCACAATGCAGCACTCAAAATTATAATCTCTGAGACGCCTAAGGCTTATCAGCTGGCTGATGCCACCCCACCCTGGTATTCACCAGTCCAGCCCAAACCGGTGTATCAAGACGACAAGGTGACGGCGTATTGGGATGTGCCTGTTTTCGCGGAGCACCTGCAAGTAAGAGCCAACAGAGTGGACACGATGTTCGTAGACAGGGAAAACAAGGAGGTGATGCTTATAGAGATGAGCTGTCCCTGGATGGATAACAGAAAGCAGAAAGATGAGGAGAAGACCTTAAAGTATGCGCCTTTGCGACTAGAGCTCAAGAGACAGCACCCAGGGTATAAGATTCGACAGTTCAACATCGTTATTGACGCTTTTGGTGGTTACTCAAGGAGTCTGAAGGATGAAGTCAAGACGTTAGTGGGATCAGATAGGTACCGAGAGGTACTCAGACGAATGCAGAAAGCCGTCCTGAGCCACACCCTTCACATCGCTAAAACATTCAAAGTCATGTGCTAGCCACTTGGACACCTTTGGGGCGCTATTTGAGACAACACACAATTAGAATTCCGCAGAAAATATTTGGATTGATATGTATTTTATTAATTTTATACAATTTTATTCCTATCTTATGCAAACTAGTAAATTTGGACATAATACTGGCTACGTTTATACGCCCAGTATTTGTGACTAGGGCCTGGCATTCAGGAGTTTTAAACTGCCATAACAATAATAATAATAATAATAATAATAATAATAATTATTATTATTATTATTATTACATTAGATCATCGCTGGACTTCGCATGTCCCGTGTTTCATTACTCTTTGCTAAAGTATTTACAAGCAGACCTAGAAAGGGTCCAGAAACGAGCTTTAGATTACATATTTGCTGATAAATCTTGTGCCGAGGCACTTGGTAGTGCAGGAATAACAGTTTCTGTTAGTGATCACCAGGAGGCAATCACGAAACAGCTTTTTGAGTTTATATGTAAGATCTAGAATAACAAGCTTCATAATCTGCTGCCGAATACATGCAGCTAACCATACCATTTAAAGTGCTACTATGATCAAAAAATTATTTTCTTTTTTCCTCAGATTTTGAAAGCGTGTTCGCTTAACATCCGACTGGCAGAATTTTGAGCTTTGATTTTTATACAAAGGCTGCTTATTTTGAAGGTAACTTTCGGATTTCACGGTCCTCCATTACTTACGTTCAAAACCGACCGATTGGACCTCAGAGGGTTGGATCTAGGGAAAAGTGTCGTCATTGACTCACTAGCTTAAAATTTCAGCGTGTAAACGCTGCTTATTATATATGCAAAACACGAGTTCAAAAATCTGAAAGCCCAAAACTCCCGTGCTGCATATTAATTCACCCGCGTACACACGCATTGCATTCTTAAACCACAGCTCTCTCGATATTTTAAAGTTAGTGATGGCGGACCAACAAATAACAAAATTCCAGTTGAATAAACAGGTGTCTTTTTAAAATCAGAACTCAAAACTTGGGTCACTTATACCCCATTCACACCAACAAGACATGTTTAATTAACCTGGGTTTAACAAAATTAAAGTTAGTCACGAAAAAATGTAGGACTGGCTTTTACATGAGACTCAGGTGAGTTTTAATATATGGTTTGATCTGTGCTAAATGTGTTGTCGACAACAATCAGTTTACATGATTTAAAAAGAAAACAATTTGAAACCGTGTTTAGCTGAACATCTTTAAAACACGGTTAAGGTTTGGTGTTAACGGGGCATTATTAGTGTTTAGTTAACATAGTTTTGAAATCCAAAGAAAAAGAAGAATTATTTTTTGGTCGTAGTGGCATGCACTTTAAGAAAAAGAAAGAAATTCGCACTTCCATTTGCTAGAACTAAGAGATTCGCAGAGTCCTTTATTATCAAAAGCTTAACCCTGGCTTAAAATCATCTTAAAATTAAAATTATTTCATATTTCATATTTTGAAACATTTAGGTATAACCTAGGAATTTTTAAGAATTAATTTAATTTTAAATTTGACGAAATTATGGTTATTATTGTTCTGTAAGAGGTTTACGCAATTTTTAACTGCGATGTAACTTTATAAACCAGTTTTTCTTCGTTTGTTTGTTTATTTTCTCTTGCTTCAATGGAGAGTTACGGGAAACGCGAAGGGCAAAAGTGACCACGTGACCATGATTTTCATTTTATATAGCATCTTTTTCTACAAACAAGGTTTAAAATTAGTTTTGTTTTTGGTTTTGCTAACTAAATACACGAGATTGACAGAGTCCAATTCCGAGTTGCCCTTGGGTCACGCAAGCTAAAGTCACAAGCTTCACTCCATTTTACGTGAATAGCCATATTTTCTGCTAATTAA
>NC_090888.1:14381905-14401905 GCF_036669925.1 Montipora capricornis | reverse complement strand
GTTGAAATTGCTTATGTTTGGGCCTCTCGGGCCGGGCACGAATACATACTGGACTGGGTTCGGATGCCAATCGTTTGTCTGTCTGTTTGGCTTTGGGGGACCACATCACTGAACTTGGTGTTCAGTTCGAATCGCTTGTTCACCGGGGCCTTTCTGTTCGGGGAATACTCCAAACTGCTATAGGCTCAGGTGCCACTTCGGTGTTTGGCTGCAACTAAAACTTTGTATTTGGTTGAAATTAACTGGCATTTGCGTCTTTGACTGGCCACAAAACCTGCGTTATGCCTATCGGGGTTTTTTTGTTATGGCTAGATGTCGTCAACTCAGTTAATGTTCATGTCTTTATGGGCTTAACCGAATAGAGGGTAATGTGAAGTGCTAGATTTCTATCCCATATGAACCATGTGAGCGTTAGTTTTTCTCTGTCCTTGTGTGGCCCCATTTCCATCAGTAGGGCTAACACTTACATGGTTCATATGGGACAGAAATCTAGCACTTCACATTACCCTCTATTCAGTTAAGTCTGTTGAAATATAAGTGCTACACGGCCAACGTTTGTAAAAACGTAACCTTTCCTTGTTCATGTCTTTATGCCTGTCTGACTAGGCGTGGATACTAGGATAGGGTCATTGGCGCCGCTTACGTATTCGGAAATAGTTTACATTACTTGACCCTCAGGCAAATCTGTCTAACGTAGTTGTGCGCAAATTCCTGGGTCGGCGTCAGGGATACGCCAAGTTATCATTATTTCAGGCTTTGTACACTGTACAGGGGCCAAACAATAGGACTGTCCCGGCCCCTACTAGGTTTTAACACCCAACCCAACCTAACCCCCTAAAATTTCAAGAAAGTTCTCCTTACCCAAATGGCAATTCAAATCTAATTACAAATTATGATCTAAAATCTACATAAATTATAAACTAAAGACTATAATTGAATTCTACTAACGACTACCACTTAGAAGGTAGAGGCAAAATTTTTCAACAATATTTCCACCACGACATTTAAGACATACTTTAAAGGAACAAATTATAGCAATCAAAAACGTTAAAAGTCTTAGCGACTGAAACGAATCAAGAGACTCTTATTCCTTAAAGTCCCTTGGTAAGATGACTCAATTAAAGAAATTGTCACGGAAAACAGATGAACGAGAAAGATTTGTCTTAAAATGCAATGCTGAGCACGCGCGCATTTGACCCGCAAGAAAAAGAAAAATAATATTTGAACTCGAGAGTTAGTTCTATATGCCCGTAAAGGCGTTTATAAAAGAAATTAGGTCAAGATACTCTAGCCAGTAGGTTGCAATAACTTAAGTTTGACTAAGCGATCCCCACAGGATAAATAACATTTCCGTAACTTAAACGTTTAGCTCTCCTTTCAATGTTTTCAACCAGGAGTCAGTTGCCGATGACTGACTGCGGTGCTCAAAACTGAAAGCAAAAACAAACTGAGTTTGGGGGAACTAAGGAACAGTAAAGTCGCAAAAGCACAGCACTTCCAACATACCGGCGTAGTTGCTTTTACTTGCTTTAGCGACAATCATTACTATGCGAGCCTTCCAAGAGGTGTCATTTGAAATCACAATACCTAGATCCCTTTCGGATATGATAACCTCTACATTAATGCCACTAGAAGTACGAACTGGGCTAAAGCGCTTCCTAGATATACGCAAGTTACTGCAAATATAATTCTCAAGCTCATCAATAATTTTTAAGGTTATTAGCTAATCGTAATTCCGCATTTTGGTCAGGTGCATGTATCTGATACCCAATGAAACTACAGATTAAGCAGGGCCGAGTTAAAAAACTGATCAAGACACTGATCAAGACAAAATCATTTGGTGTAACAATTGACGACGAACTCAGCTGGAATATTGCCACATCGAAAAACTAACCAAAAAGATCGCTTCTGGAATCGGTACCATGAAACGTGTTAGGCACTTGGTTCCTCAGACAACCTTACTGTAACATCTTTAATGGGGAACCTGTGGGGTAACTTTACAAGACGAAGGTGAAAAAATTGCAGAATAGAGCAGCCCGCGTTTTTAACCTTCTCTGACGCTGATGCTGGCCAAATTGTTGGAAATTATGGGGTGGAAAAATCTTGATCGCCAGCTAAGCATAAAAAAGGCCACCATGGTATTCAAATGCCAACATGGGTTAGCTCGGGACTATTTAGCATACAAATTATTTCAAAAATAGTTTTATAGTGGCGCCACGCTGTAGAATGGCCTTCCTTGTGAGGCAAGGTGCGCAGAATCCCCCAGGTCGTTCAAACGCGCAATCAGCATTGCTCTATACCGCAAGGTATTACAGAAAGCAGCTTTTTAATGGTGTAATTTATAGTTATAGTTATAGAATCGTGTTTGGAATTGGGAGGTTGGGTGGGGGTAAGCATTGGTAGCTAAAAGATGGTGTTAAGTATTTTTTGTAGTACCCACCCACCCTTCATACACAGAACACCGGGGTTGGGGTCGCGGTGTCTTTTTTTCCCCACATTTTGTTTCAATTTTTGACGTTATTCTCCTGTAATGTTATATTCGAATGTTCGGCATCGTTCCTTCATTTATGGTGGAAATTAGTCAAAAAAATATGGAACATACGGAAGCTACGTAAAGAGACATCTTTGTTTGTTTTTCGAAATTAAGAGGATTTTAGACTGAAATTGGAGTTTTAGTTGGGAATATTACGCTAACTCCTTGGGACACTGAAGACTCGCTGAGCTCCACATTTTAAAACCACATTTTTAATCTTTACTTCGTAAAAATCTCCGCAATACAATTCAAACGAAACAGAACATAGCCACTAAGCCACAGTTGCACGATAGTAGTTACACAACGTTCTCATTTGCTTGTTTTCGCAAAATTGTTTTCAATGTTCTTTTTTTATATAGTGATATTGGATTCGATCCGTGACGTCCGAATAGAAATGACTAGCAAGTTCCCATGCGACTCTGGCTTTACTACAAACCGTTTCTAGTAAAGACAGACAACATGACCTCAACACGAGCAAACGAGCAAATGAAAACCTTGCGTGACTGCGTGACGATCATCGTGGAACTGCGTATATTTCATAAACTCCAATTTCAGCATTTCGGAAATTCTTAATTCCGAAAAAACAAACTCCGATTTTCGGAAAGACTAAGTCAGATGCTCGCAAAAACCAACTTCGATTTTAAAACACACACAAAAAAAAATATTAAAAAAAGTCTGATTTCGAACTTTCGCAGTTTCCATAAGTTCCTTAATGTTTTTGACTAATTTCAACCATAAATGAAGGACAGATGTCGGTCATTCGAAAACAACAGTACAGGAGCATAACGACAAAAATTGAAACAAAAAAAAAAGATGGAAAAAGAAAAGGCACCCAGGCCCCGGCCCCGCGTTTTGGTTACTACCGACTCACAGACAAACCCGTGTCTTACAACAACTCGTCCGTGACTCAAATAGTTACCGTTTAAGTTCACTTTGTGTAACTTGTGTGGCTCCCTAAAGGCGAGGTTCCTCGGACAAATGGTAAAATGTGTTATGCGCTGGTGTAACAATTTTCTGGTGTTAGACTTAAAATATTAGCGATACAAATAAAACTAATCAAAGTGATGATGTAACAATTTTCTGGTGGTAGACTTAAAATATTAGCGATACAAATTAAACTAATCAAAGTGATTACATAAGTATAGATTACTTCATGCTTCACGAGTTGTGAAGGATCGCGTAAACGAACGAGTGAGCGAAGCACGGAAAATAATAAAGAAAAAAACTTGCCGACCCAGCTAATGAAATCCCTTTTTTTGTTTCCTTCAGTCTCACAGTCTTGGTATCAAGTCGTGTGCGTTCTCCGAGGAGGAAGATAGTTCAGTGAGCAGTGCTCAGACTCAGTCAACGAGGAGCATTTAAAACAGGTGAGAGAAAACAAGGTTCACTTGATAGAATATCATGAAAGACCGTGTCTTTTCCCTAAAACGATGCAAAACAAGTGCGTCAAAAAACATGGAACGTTTTTCAAAGTGCCGTGCAACGGAAATTGAAGCTATTAAGGTGGTTAAGTACCCAGAACACAGACAAGCAATTAAACCAATCAAACGCGACGCATGCATGTTGCATGCTTACGTTGTTGGTCGTGGTTATGCAGAGGGCGGCAAACATACTTGCTAAAATTCGTGCTGCACATGTAGCACGATTATTTATGCTCTTTTAACCAATGATAATATCGTTTTGTGCCGTTGTAGTAGTCGTAGCCGTCGTCGTTTCTTAAATTCCCTGTTGCTAATGCTCCTTAGTGACTGAGGAAGTTTAAGAAACGACGAAGGCTGCGGCTACGTCAAGGCCACATCGCAATAATGTTATATTATTTAAAAGAGGAAAAATATCATGCTGAACTTGCGGCACGCATCTCTGCTCATATTTTTGCGTTACTCTGAGCAAAGTTCATATAGATGGACTGGTTGTGAAACTCATAAAACTTCGAAAGCGAGAACAGTGACATCGCGCTTCATGTCAGCTAAATCGTAATCATGCGCAATCTTTTGGCCTCGTTTTGAATGAAGTAATCGAAACTTTTGAGTGGCTGCATTTTGAACAAGGGTGTGGTTTGCGCATGGTCAGGGCCAAAACAGCAAACAAAAACGTAAAACAAAGAAATATGTCGAGTGTTATATTCATCTCCATAAATTTCAGGTCTTCAAATTTGAGGTTTTTACGACAACGTAATCATACAAATGTGAACCTTTCGTTCTCCATTTTTACTCCGAAACCGCTCCTAGCCAATTTAGGTTAAGGATACTTCGATCACATTGTGCCAAGTGAACAAGATGGAAGAATAATGGCAAAAGCCTGAGACATACGATGGAGCAAATTATATTTTGAGGTGACGTTTTATTCGCCACCGGTTGCTGTCGTGGATCTTAAGGTTTTGACCTTAAGATGTACGACAAAACAACTAAGGTGAATTCAGGTCTTTGTTATTTAGGGACAGTACCGTATATATGTCTGTGTTACAATGCGTGTCGCACGTGCAGCAAGATTGCTTTTCCTCTTCAGTTATCCAATGATATTAGGGAGTTTTAGCAACGACTTCGGCTACGGCAACGGCAACGACAACGCCACAAAGCAAGAATATCATAGGTTAAGGATTGAAAAATACTCACGTGCAGCACGCATTTCAATGCCGTAATTCACAAAACAACAACGTGAAATCACCTAATTTCAGGTTTTGACGACAACGTGAGCATACAACAGAAAATCGTTCACCTTTTATCTTCACTTTAGAACCTTTCCTATAAATCCAGTTACACGATAATTCGCCCCTTTTGTTGAAGCTGAACAAGATAGAATAATCGCGAAATACTTCACGTAGCGCTAAGTTATATTTTGAAGTGAACTTGTAGTTGCCTTTGCCGTTGTCCTTTGTTAAAACTCCCTGCTATTGTTTTGTGGTCTTGTCGTTGCCGTAGCTGTCGCCGTTTCTTAAACTCCCCAAAGAAACGATGACAAATGCGGCAACGACAACGCCAGTAAGCAAGAATATGGTTGGTTGAGGGGGGTGGCACTTAATTTCGGAAAGACCATGTTTGCTAAGGAAGCTTTTTAGTCAAAGAGCCCTACAAAAAGGTTGCATGGATGGTTCTATGAAGTATCTTTTTCAATGGGCAAGTCTTACATCACTTCAATTAGAAGGCACATGCGCAATTAGTCCCAGTCCTCTGCGGTGCGTTTCAGTGAAAAACATGCAAAAACTCTCAGGAAACAAAAGGAAGAGGCGGTCCCATCATTTTTCGTAAACTGATCATGAAATTTCTATTTGGACAAAAGATGGAAGTGATAGAACACACTTGGCGAAAAAAAAGTAACTGAATTTAAAGGCACTCGAAAAATGATTATTTGAAGGGGTCCATAGCAACAGTTTGGTAGTTAAGAGCCACCCCCTTACAAGGAAAAAGAAAGAATCGTGCTGCACGTGTGGCACGTATTTTGAAACTTTCTTCACGGTCCTCTGCAAAACAACGAGTTGAAAGAACCACATTTAAGGTTATGACGACTACGAGAGCATATAACATTGAATCGGTCATTTTTTAATCTTTACTTGAAAACCGCTCGTACCAACCCAGTTATACGATAATACTTCACCCATATTGTAAAAATGGAATAATCGCTGAGTTTAAGATAGCGTCAAGTTGCATTTTGAAGTGAGTCAGATGTTTTCGTTCCCGTCTAGTCTTCGTGGTTTCTTTTAAAAGCTGTCAGATACTGAAGCTTCCTACCAAAGAAAAGGAGACAGCGACAAGTGACGTCATCTCAAAATACAAATTTGCGCAATTTTAACCAATTGACTCCTGAACCGAACCCCATTGACTAGTAAAATTGTCTGGCGTTAGACAGAGTAAAATCTATTAAATGTCACTCTCAGGAGTCAATGGGTTGTAATCACTGCGCAAAAAAATGATCTTTTTTATGACAAATATGTGCCGGTTATATTATCCGGCATGCAGAAATGAAACTGGTGCGACAGGCGTTTTGAGTTTGTATTCTCACCTGCTCGTTGTTTGGCAGGGGACAGCAAAGAAACTAAGTAAAATGGAAAACCCGTTTGACTCCAATGATATAAAAGTTTATTCTCCTCGTTACTTTTATAGATCTCTTCGTTGGCAGGTCATGAGAATTTGGTGGTTTATCAGGGTGGTACCCTTGAGCTGACAATAATCTTTATTCTCAGTACTTTTTTACCTGACAGTGCATTGAAATTGAGAGGTGAATTTACATACTGATCTCTCAGTCTTTCAGGTATGATTCATGACGGTCCGTACAATTCATGAGAAAATTTCTAAGACGATGATCCGACTCGAACTGTCTTCGAATTGACGCTTAAAATTGGCAACTTTCAGGGACATGAAATGCCACTGGGCCTCGTCTGTGGATGTGAATCTTCTCTATATCAACTGTTTTTCGATAAAGAAATTCTTAGAAAAAGAAAGGCCGATCGGGTGACGTTGACTCACAGACAAACCCGTGTCTTTCAACAACTCGTCATCAGTGGCTCAAATGGTTGCCGTTTAAGTTCACATTGTGTAACTTGTGTGGTTCGCTAAAGGCGACGTTTTTTTCGGAGAAATGGTGAAATGTGTTAGGCGCTGCGATAAAGTGTATCAATTTAATTTTATCGTGTTCAGTCGAGTTAAAATATTAGTGGTACAAATAAAACGAATCAAAGTGATAATTACAGAAAGAAAAAAAAACCTGCCGACCCAGCTATTGAAATCTCTCTTATTGTTTCTTTCAGTCTCACAATCTTGGTATCAAGTCGTTTGCTTTCTCCTCCAATGAAGGTAATTGCTCACACTCAGTCAACAAGGAGCGGCATTTAAAACAGGTGAGAGAAAACAAGGGTTCATTCGATAGACTAACAAGGAAGACCGTGTGTTTCCCTAAAACGATGCAGAACAAATATGTCAAACATGGAACGTTTTCTCACTAAGGAGACGCGGCAAAACGCGTGTGAGATTCTGATTGTTAAGCGAGCTGGCAAGACGTTTTCGTCTACCAATCACTGAGCGTAGCCGAACAAAAACCCTGTTCGCCCCGCCAAGACAGAGAAAAACGCCAAAACTGAGATGTATCTCGGTGTAAATAGTGGGTAATTGTCATACTTGTTTCTTGAGCAAAAAGCAACTTGCACCATCTGCTTTCTAGTGAAACTTAAGTTTCCATTGTTTCCACAGCATCTTTTAATAAATAATTATAATCCCAAATGTACAATGCTCGGATCAGATAAATAAAACACAAAGAAAGAGTGGAGTACAATGCCCAGCAGAACGTAAACAAGATTTGTGACCTCAAAGACTTTCTTGCTCATTTCAAGCTTATTCTTGAAACTTTATTTTATTATTTTGTTCACCGAGTGGCCGGCACGACTTTTCCGGTGTGTAATGAAAATATCTGCTCTGTAACGGAAAATTTAGTTAGAAAACGGTAATTCTCGGCGGAAATTGTTTTTTTCTTACCAAGAAAGCTATCGCGCAAGTACTAAAACGAAAAATGTGACGCTAGAATGAAAAAATGTCAACCAGAAGATCATGTGATTCCTCCGACTGATAAGCTTGCCAGGATCTTCTTTTTGTCCCAAGAACACTGATTGCGCTGACGTTTGTCGTTCTAGAATGAAACGCCTAAGCCGTACACTGCTTTTCTCGCTCATGTTAAAAGATTGTTAAAGAGCAAGGTATCGGAAGGTATTATTTGAGTCTTGTAGCGAACCGATCCAGAGAGCTTTTGTTTCCCCGCAATTAACCTGCAGGGGCTCACTTGTTGAAACTCGAGTTCCGAAGCTTTTCGTGCGTATTTCGGCTGCTATTAAATAACTGTCTTGAAAAGGAAGACGTCTTAGGGCATGAAACTCTGGGTGCTTTTTTCCTGGTCTAAGGAATATGAAACGGATAAGCTTTTCCAAGTAAGCACGTGAGGGAGAGGTTCTTGAGAGGGAATTTTCGAAGCCACCATGTAAATGATTTCCATTTACCAAGGGATGCAATAAACAAAAAAGACAGGTGGTCGTCGCAGATATCTGGACATTTTAAGCAACTGCCTCTTTTTGACACCTGGAAAATTAAATTCAGGTGGCTCCAACGGGATCCGAACCCATGACCCTCTACGATGCCGGTACCCTGACCCTCTGCGATGCCGGCACAGTGCTCCGCCCACTGAGATATGACCGAAACCATTCATTTGAAAGCCACCTGAATTTTTCAGCTGTTTATAACGAGACAATTGCTTAAATTGTCCAGATAAGTGTGAGGATCACTTCTCTCTTTCGTCTTTAACCCGCACTTCAAATATGCATTCATTTCAGATACGATAAAGATACTTGGAGACTAAGGGGTAGATAGTGGGGTAAGGGTGTCTACTATAAGAGACAATTGCTTAAATTGTCCAGATAAGTGTGAGGATCACTTCTCTCTTTCGTCTTTAACCCGCACTTCAAATATGCATTCATTTCAGATACGATAAAGATACTTGGAGACTAAGGGGTAGATAGTGGGGTAAGGGTGTCTGCTATAAGAGACATGTACTCGGGTGCCCAGGGGTAGATAGTGGGGTAAGGGCTCAGTCTTTGACTCCCAGGAGTAATGAGCATGTAAATTCTTCTTATAATCGTAATAAAATGTCTGTCAAAGAGGTTATTGAGAAAGAAGAGAATTATTAGCTTATAAGAGATGTGATTTAACACCAAATTCTCATGACTACTCTACAAAGAACGCTTTGGTACTAGTTAGGAGAATGAACGTTTCTATCTTAACAAAGTAAATAAGAGAACACAAGAACGTTTTAAGAAATCTTCCTTGCCCTAACAACATGACGGTGGGGATGAAGGTTTTGTTTCCTTACGGAGAATGACGGTATGAGCCTTGAACTCGGGTTGAAAGATGTTTTTATGGTAACCCTCAGGTAAGAGCATATCAGGACCCTCTAAAAGTCGCTGCTCGTGATAAGTAGAATAAACCGATGAAACTCTCTTGTTAAATTGATTTAATTCGTAAACAAAGCACTATATTTACACAAAGCAAAGTAATCGAGAAACTTCCTGGATAAGTCCTTTGAAAAAATTGCATAAAAAGGATACCAATGTTTCTTTCGCCTTGAAAACGCAGGAATATATATTAGATATTGCTTATGCACAATAAAAACACCATTTAAGCGAACACCTTGATAAATTACTTTATAAGGATGTCAGATTTGTTGAACCTGAATGTGAAACGCTACAGCAATGTTTCCACCTTCATGGACCTAACATTGATGTACATATTGATGCATCTTTTAAAGCACTGAATAGGCCTTTATGAAGCTTGAAAGAGAGGCTTAGAGGACAAAGGAAAGTGAATGATATGTAAATATTTTTCACATTCATTCCATAGTGTTTTTTTTGTCCTCACTGCCTCAATATCAAGCTGAATATTTGATATTTGGAAAATGGCCTATTAAAACTACAATTGTAGCATTTGTCTTAAATAGTTGCCACTAAAATTCATTTGTTATTAACAAGTAAATAAATTTATTTTACAAGAATCTTGTCAGATTACTGAACCTGATTGTGAAAAGCCGCAGCATTCTTTGATATCATTACAGTAACTTTTAAACAGCATTCATGTAAAGACAGTCTTAGACTACGTTTACACTAGGGGAAAAGTTTCCATTCTAATCTCTCGGGGTTTACAATGCATTTACATGGTAATGTAGCATTCACATTTAAATAATATTAAAATACTTGAAAAAAAAAAAAAAGGTTTTACTTTCAAAGGATCTCAACTGGGATAAACATTGTGTTAGCAATTTTGTTCTATTTTAAAAAAGAGACAAAAATGTGGTGCAAGGAAACTGGCACTTTTAGCATTTGACCGGCTTGAGTTCTTTGTGAAATTGAAGTAGATTCAAAAAGGCAACTGACGGAAGTCACAAAAAGTCATCGGGTTGAGCGCCTGCTGTCTATCATCTTCGTGGACATCTTGAGTAGCACATCTTCCTTTCTACTTTATGTAAAATGCCTTAAACGCCGTATTAAGACCAAAAAATCAATTCTCCTTTTTCTTTGGATTTCAAAACTATGTTAAGTTAACACTAAGTGAACCGAGTTTTAAGCTTTGATTTCAGAATTTTAACTGACATTTTCCTATTAAATGATCTGCCATTACTAACTTTAAAATCTTGAGAGAGCTGGATCGAGGAGAAAATGACATCAAAGACTCAAGTCACAGTGCGTGTGTACGCGGCTGACTTGATATGCAGCAGCGAAGTTTCGTGCTTTCAGACTTTTAAACTCGTGTTTTGAATATATAATAAACTGCATTTACGCGCTGAAACGTTTAACTAGTGAGTAAATGACGTCACTTACCCCTAGACCAACCCTCCAATGTCCAATCGGTCAGTTTTCCAACGTGAGTAATGGCTGCCCGCAAAATCCAAACAAACACACTTTCAAAATCCGAAGAAAAGGACTCGACTGTGATTTTTTTATCAGAGTACACACTTTAACTGAAACATACCTCAAGGGACAAACTGGGTGTCTTTCTATGTATGTAAGCCCTTAATTTCTCGTGACGGACTAGCAAGAAAGTGACCTTTAACCTTTCAGTGCATGCTCACCAACAAACAAGGGGTGAGGATTCAACAACAACCGTGAACTCTAAAAGACAATATGGACCTTAAGCATGGACCACGGCAACGAGAACGCCATAAATTTGCATATTTAGTGAGCAAAAACAATAGCTTTGCACGCCCTGCACGTGCGTTTTACATTTTGATAGGTTTTTTTTGGCCGTTCTCGTCTTGACTACGACGTGAAATGATCAAATTTGAGGTCATGTGGAGAACGAGAGCACATGACTATGAATTTTTGATTTTCTCTCTGAACATCCACACCGTTCTCATCAACTTTATTCTTGGATTATGTATTCACACTTTCCAAGCCGAACGACTTGGAGTAATCGCAAAATCATTAACAGTAACGAGAAATAATAGGGAATTTAAGAAACGGCGACGGCTACGACTTGGTTTGGTTAAAAGAGCATAAATAATCGTGCTGCACGTGAAGCACGGATTTTAGCAAGTGTCTTAGCGGTCCTCTGCATAACGACGACGTGAAATCACCAAATTTGAGGTTTTGACGACAACTTAAGCATTCAACAGAGAATCCTTAATTCTCTATTTTAACTCTGAAACCGCTCGTACCAATTCATTTTTAGGATACTTCGCCCACATTGTAGGACGTGAAGGAGACTGAATAATCGCGAAAGACTTATGATAGATAGAGCCATGTTATATTTTGAAGTGACGTTTTCGTCGACCGTCGCCGTCGTAGATCTTAAATTCCATATTTTTAGACAACAACGTTCTCGTAGCCGTTGTCGTCGTCCTTGCTTAAGGTCCCTAATATTGTGAGTCATGATCCTGTTGGCGTCGATGTAAACACTAAACCTTTGGAATGAAGATCACGCTCATCACAGAAGTTTGATGCGAGAGTCTAAAATAAGGCAAGGAGCACCAATGAAGTTGCCATACAAATTCACAGTAGTAAGGGAGGTGTTTACTGCGAGGGCCTGGAAAAGTGAAGTAGCACCCTCGTCACCAATGTAGTTGCCAGACAAATGCAAAGTACTAAGGGAGGTGTTTACTGCGAGGGCCTGGGAAAGTGAAGTAGCACCCTCAGCACCAATGGAGTTGTTATGCAAATTCAAAGTAGTAAGGGAGGTGTTTACTGCGAGGGCCTGGGAAAGTGAAGTAGCACCCTCAGCACCAATGGAGTTGAAACGCAAATCCAAAGTAGTAAGGGAGGTGTTTACTGCGAGGGCCTGGGAAAGTGAAGTAGCACCCTCAGCACCAATGGAGTTGAAACGCAAATCCAAAGTAGTAAGGGAGGTGTTTACTGCGAGGGCCTGGGAAAGTGAAGTAGCACCCTCAGCACCAATGGAGTTGTTATGCAAATTCAAAGTAGTAAGGGAGGTGTTTACTGCGAGGGCCTGGGAAAGTGAAGTAGCACCCTCAGCACCAATGGAGTTGTAAGACAAATCCAAAGTAGTAAGGGAGGTGTTTACTGCGAGGGCCTGGGAAAGTGAAGTAGCACCCTCAGCACCAATGGAGTTGTAATCCAAATCCAAAGTAGTAAGGGAGGTGTTTACTGCGAGGGCCTGGGAAAGTGAAGTAGCACCCTCAGCACCAATGGAGTTGAAACCCAAATCCAAAGTAGCAAGGGAGGTGTTTACTGCGAGGGCCTGGGAAAGTGAAGTAGCACCCTCAGCACCAATGGAGTTGCGAGCCAAATCCAAAGTAGTAAGGGAGGTGTTTACTGCGAGGGCCTGGGAAAGTGAAGTAGCACCCTCAGCACCAATGGAGTTGTCAGACAAATTCAAAGTAGTAAGGGTGGTGTTAATTGCGAGGGCCTGGGAAAGTGATGTAGCACCATCAGCACCAATGTAGCTGTGACTCAAATCCAAAGTAGTAAGGGAGGTGTTTACTGCGAGGGCCTGGGAAAGTGAAGTAGCACCATCATCAACAATGAGGTTGTGACACAAATCCAAAGTAGTAAGGGAGGTGTTTACTGCGAGGGCCTGGGAAAGCGAAGTAGCACCCTCATCAACAATGCCGTTCCAAGACAAATCCAAAGTAGTAAGGGAGGTGTTTACTGCGAGGGCCTGGGAAAGTGAAGTAGCACCCTCATCACCAATGGAGTTGTGAGACAAATTTAAAGTAGTAAGGGAGGTGTTTACTGCGAGGGCCTGGGAAAGTGAAGTAGCACCCTCTGCACCAATGGAGGTGCCATGCAAATGCAAAGTAGTAAGGGAGGTGTTTACTGCGAGGGCCTGGGAAAGTGAAGCAGCACCCTCATCACCAAGGAAGTTGTCAGACAAATTCAAAGTAGTAAGGGAGGTGTTTACTGCGAGGGCCTGGGAAAGTGAAGTAGCACCCTCAGCACCAATGGAGTTCTCAGACAAATTCAAAGTAGTAAGGGACATGTTTACTGCGAGGACCTGGGAAAAGGCAGCAATGCTCGTACGGGGCATGTTTATTCGAATTTCCGTCAAATCAAGACTTTTGCCAAAGGTATAAGGTAATTTAGTACACAGGTTTTCGGAGCAAGTTTTACATTCCCCTATGACATCTAAAGCCAACTTCAGGTACAACTCCGCAATATACGGAGATCTCACACTTGCAAGTGAGGCAACACTATTTACAATCGACACTGCCGTTTCCTCGGATTGTGAGGATATGATTCCACTCATGAACATGAAAACTTGATTTAGTTCACGAAAATATCTTTCGTCAGTCAGAACTGACTTCTTATCAATTTCTCCATCCAGGATAGAAAACGCAAGATATAGACCAGAAAAGAATTCTTGAAAACTCTTGTGAAAAAAGCTATAACGGAAACAAGGCGTTCTCCTACTACCGCCAGCCTGGATCGAGAGAAAGCCAAATTTAATGAACAGACTTTCCGTGAAATTCCAACGGACGTCATCGAAATGCTGCTCTCCTTTAAAAAGAGATTCTTGCGCCATTCTCCCTAGGGTCATCAGTTCCTTCTTGTAAACTACAAGAAGGTCTTCAGCACTACTTGGTAAATGGTACTTCATTTCGTATCGCCTCAAAACGAAGACAACGATCTCTACGTACAGCTGTGTTCTGTTGTTTGGTAGAACGCCGCCAAAATCTTCGAAAAGCAGACAGAGCAGAAGTGTATTCAAAGGGTTTTTAGTTAGTTCATTTAAATTCCCTTCAGTGTGCTCATCAGCATCATACGGATGCCACAGTACATTTATCAGCTTCTCTCCCATTTGCACTGCGTGTCGAAAATACTTCCTTATAAAACACTCCGCATCACTTCTCGTAAATCCAACAATCTCCAACAGTGTGTCCGAGTAAGGTCTTACTTTAATTCCTGCTTCGTGACGAGAAGTAAGAACAATGTCACAACCAGGGAACAGCTTTCTCTGAACAAGACTAAAGTACACAGCCAATTTTTGAGGGTCTACCTCATCCAACCCATCGAGCACTAACAGGACTTTAGAAGGGTTTTCTCGCACGAAACGGAAAAACGTTTCTTTCAACTCTGGGTCAATTTCTTCCGGCAGAATTTGGTCGTCAATAGCTTGCCAGATGGTAGAATCAATTTCACGACATCTGAGGAGCAGGAGCACCTCTGCTCTTGGAAAAGACTCGTCCCATTCGCGGTCTTGTTTAGTTGCCCAATCATATGCCAGCTTTTGACAGTAGGTCGTCTTTCCCATGCCGGGTTCACCCTCAATCAGGACAATCCGTGGATGTTGGCAATCTTCGTGTGATGTAAAAATACTTGTCATGTTGGTGATTTCTTTCGTCAACGTTCCGCGTGTCTTTTCTTTTGCGACTATCTTAAGTCTGGTGAAAATGTTCTCTAGTTGGAAGCTGAACCCTTCACACCAAGGAACTGGGCAAACCACCCCTTCACACTTTTGGTAAATTTGTCTTATGGATTCTATGATATCACTTTGACATGAAGAACTAGCTGCAAAACAAAAAACAAACACCAAGAAAATAGGGTCAATTTAGAAGTTGATTGACTCAGAGTTACTAGCTTTTCCTTTTTTCAGCCCTGAGAGACGATTTCCAATTTTAAAGCAAAAATCCATCCCCTCCTTCTGGTAGACTATTCTTGGATTATTGATTTCCTAGCTAATCCGTCTTCACATTAAGATTCATTATTCACACGAATAAAGTGTGCGAGTCAAGTTTCGTGAAGAAGTTGCGAGAATGTACTGACGCAAATATATTTGCTGAAAAGCTGGCGGGTCAGAAAATGACTATCACAAGCTAAATTTAATCCTGTGAGTTAATTTAGAGGTTTCAGAGGTATGCAAGCCCTCTTGGCTGATTTTCCTACGTATCGCCGCTTTACAAGTCATTTCTGGTACACACACAAGCAGAGTTTCTAAATGAACCTGTTGTCCTATCCACGTTTGTTTTCATACAAAAATTCCCACATAATGTTTTCTGCCGGCGTGCATAGGTGTTAGGCTTGCGTATCACAGTGCTTAGAGGTAAGAACTAAAACGAGCACGAGTTAACATAAAACCAACACAATATTACAGGAATAATAATATATTCAAATTGAAATGCTGTGACAATTATAATGAAGTAATAAATCTACTTTAAAGTCACGTTGGGCAGAGCAAAAAAGCTCATATGTAAAAATTGCTCATTTTTGCGCAACACATTTTACTGCAATATTTTGGACATATTGATTTTTAAGATTGTATGGTTTTTTTCGCCGCGTCGATTTCCAACATGATCAAATTGCCTCTATCGCACTTATTTAAGGCTACATATACCTTTCATTCGATGAGAAGCCAGGGAAGAAGATGGAGAGCTTTCGCTTGTAAATAGGACTTGACGTTGTTCATCTGTCAAAATCACATAACAAACCATACATGACTTAAGGTTGGCATTCGCATAAACGGCTCACACGATACGAGCTCATTTGAATCATTATCTCACTAGTTCTGCTCCCCCTTCCCCCCACCCCGGAGATGACCTGCGGCTTTCTACTACAACTGGTATTCTGCAAAAAAAAGCAATATGTCACCAGTCAGCTACGCCATTCCTTAGTGATGCATCCCCTCCTAAGGAAAATCCTGGATCCGCCCCTGCACAACCTACATAAAAAGAACTTCTAGGTTTCCTTGTTTGGCAAGATGTCCTTGGCAAAACTTAAGGCTGCACAAGCAGAATGTACATTAGCCACTACCAGAAAACGTTAATTCAAAGATCATCAGTCAGTCAAATTTAGAATCAG
The DNA here is from genome assembly GCF_036669925.1 of Montipora capricornis. Taxonomy (NCBI): domain Eukaryota; kingdom Metazoa; phylum Cnidaria; class Anthozoa; order Scleractinia; family Acroporidae; genus Montipora; species Montipora capricornis. The sequence goes on along the minus strand of NC_090888.1, from coordinate 14,385,595 downwards.
ATTAAACCTTGCTTCGGTTTAGACGACTTTACATGAATGTTGCTTAGACTCTTTCTCTTTTCCTCTTGCTTTCTTTTGTGAAAGGTCATGATCGGTGAAAGAGATATCTGTAAATATTTAAAAGCAAAAATCTGAAACACCTGGGTGGAAGGCAGAATTCAGTTTTTGCCTTAAAAACAAAAGGTCACAGAAAAGATTAAGATGCTCACTCGAGCAGCGGTGGCGCAGTGTTGGCACAGGGGTGGCACAGTGATGGTACGGGGGTGGCCCAGGGATGGTACAGGGGTGGCGCAGGGGTGGCACAGGGGTGGCGCAGGGATGGTACATCGGTGGCGCAGCGGTGAAAACACTCGCCTCCCACCAAGGTGGCCCAGGTTCGATTCTCGGTCCCGGCGTCATATGCGGGTTGAGTTTGTTGTTGGTTATCTCCTTGCTTCGAGTGGTTTTTCTCAGGGTACTCCGGTTTTCCCCTCTCCAGAAAAACCAACACTGCCAAATTCCAGTTTGATCCAGAATGCACGGACACATGTTGAACGAGCTCCTGAGCGCTCTTAAGCAAACAAACAAACAAATTGCAATTGCAATTATTTACAAAAAAATAATACAAAGTGCTACTTAGGTCGGTAATTATATCTTTGATATTGGAAAGGTTATTATAATTTCAATTCAGGCAATGCTCATGGTGTCCCCCAGATCCATCTGTGGTTATCAGTGTCTTCAAGTGTACACAACGTTTAGGCTCATGACGTCAGAAAGGCCAAACAAAGAAAGCGCTGCCACGGTAATGTCTAGAAACTAATCCCCCGGGAATTGAACTCTTCTTTTTTTAACGCAAACACAACGCTGCATCTTTCGTTCAGTTAAAGAAACCAAGGCACCTTATCACGTGAGTAAACAGGCTCTATTCGAGAAATGTCCTTCGAACAGCCGCTTTGTACTTCTGAAAGTCCTAATTATTCCTTACCGGACTTTCTCTTTAATTTTCCTTGTGCGTCTGATGGCATCTGAGGCTCGCAGGAAGCATCTGTCGAAATAAATGAAGGCGAACAATACGTGAGTCTTTCAGAGTTACAAAAAACATGGTCAAATTGCCGTAAGGTCATATATACCTTCTCTTCGATGAGAAGCCACAGAAGAAGTTGGGAAGCCTTCACTTGGAAATAGGAGCAGAGTTTGTTCCTTAGCAGAAACATCTGTAAAAGTCAAATACAACAAACCATACATTACTTTACAGTAAGTTGGAATTCGCATAAATGATAAACGGCATACACAATACGAGCTTATTTGAAGCTTAATCTCATTATTTCTGGCTCAACAACTCTTACCAGCAGCGAGCCATTTGATTGACCCTTTTGGGGATTCTTCTAGCTAGACAGCAGGCATTTAAACTATCTACTGTTCGTAACTAACACAACACATAAAAAGAACGTGTCTAGGTTTCGTTGTTTGGCAGGCGTAAGACTGCACAAGCAGTATCCACAGTGTACATCATTTCACGCGGTGATCTCATGGTTAGTGTGCTCGACTCCGGATCGAGTGGTCCGGGTTCGGGTCCTGGCCGGGGACATTGTGTTGTGTTCTTGGGCAAGACACTTTACTCTCACGGTGCCTTTCCCTTCCCAGGTGTATAAATGGGTATGGGCGAATTTATGCTCGGGGTAACCCTGCGATGGACTGGCTTCCTCTCCAGGGGGGAGTAAAAATACCCCTAATGCTACGGAAACCGGAGATAAGCGCCGGCCTAATGGGCCTTCTAGGCTCGTAGCAAACTTTACCTTACACCAACAATTGCCAGAAAATCTTAATTCAAAGAACTGTTCTGTCAGCTAAATTTAGAGTCAGAGTAAGATTTGCTTCGAATTACATGACTTTACCTGCGTGTTCCTTAGACTCTTCCTCTTCTTCTCGTGCTTTCTTTGGTGAAAGGCCATGATCTGTAAATATTTGAAAGCAGAAATTTGAAACACCCGCAATCTTGGATTAACTATTGGAAAAAATTCTGGCTTGAAAATGCTCCGATATGCACTCTCAATTTTGTCCCCACTCTACCCTATCCCAACCCTTTTGCCGTTTCTTAGCCAACATTGGATTAGGGGTAGGAGGGAAAGTATGCAGAAGTTAATCTTTTCTTACACAGACAAACGAGGGAATGACCATTTTTCAGTGCTGTGTCACATTTCCCACCTAATTTTGTCCAAGATTGTGGGTGGGAGGTAGAATTCAGTTTCTTCCTTAAAAACAGAAGGTCACAGGAAAGATTCAGATGCTCAATTAAAATAATCCAAAGAGCTACGGGGGTCGATAATTATTTTTACATTGGAAAGGTTATCATAATTTAAATTCAGGGAATGCTCATGGTGGCCCCCATATCCATCAGTGGTTATCAGTGTCTTCAAGTGTACACAGCGTATAGGCAAATGACGTCATAAAGGTCAAATAAAGAAAGCGCTGTCACGTCGATGTCCAGAAACTAATCCCCTGGGAAAGGAACTCTCCTTTTTTAGCAAAAACACAAGATAGCGGTGACCTTTCTTATTTACCAGGTTAGGATTTCAAGTTGGATTTTTGAGTTGGTCAGTGCAAAATGCTGACTGCAGACCGTGGGTAAAATGGAGACTAAGGTTATAACGTAGGAAAAGCCCAACCCCTTTGGAAGTGCTAACAATTAAGCCCCAATATATTCTTTTATGCGTAATTAGGCCTAAGGTTAGCGCTTACGAACAATACGTGAATCGCTCACAGCTAAGGAAAAAACTGACTATCAAGAAAATCAAGATATGATACTGACTTCGACTGTATTTATTTTCCCATTCAGCGCCCTAAGGGTTCAGTATCAGTGAATTAGAGTTTTAGTTGCCTTTTCCATCAAATTTTGAGTTAATGAAGCTGCCCTTCGCAGTTTTATGTCTACATGATCGTCAGGCGGCTAACCAACTTTCTACAATCCTGATCACACGTTCTGGGACAGTTCACGGCAGATGACTGCACAGGCAGCATTTCTAAAGACCTAGAAGGCCGCGTCGGCCCGTCTGACCCCCCCCCCCCCCCCCCCCCCCCCTCCTTGCCCCTTTCAACGTTGATAAAAATCTTGAAAAAAGAACCTTGACGATAGCTTCAGAACACCCACGTTTCAAGACTTGGTCGCCTCCAAGAACAATATTCTCCAACTAAAGTGACTAAGATAGATATTCACGTCTTATTCCAATAATAACGATTTTTTAGCGATCACGTTCCGTTGCAACACCCTTTTTCCTTTTTAACCAAATCCGATCTAGTCTTCAGAATAGCTTCATTTTCTTTCAAGATTGCTAGGGGAGAGGGGGGTCAATTATACTTGCTTCTATTCATCTTTTTGTAAAACGTCAAGGACGAAGTTGAAATCTTGGGTTTTAGAGCGTCAAAGGGGAGGTGTTCCAACAACTTATGGCCAGGATTGCAGATTTAGATGTGAATCGATGTTCATATAAAGGGATTGAAATACATTGTTAGTTCATACCATTAAGTGAGTTGATCATCTTTTTGAGAAGATTTTTGCACTGCTCATACCAGCTGTATGCCGTTCCATAGGAGTCACGCAAAACCTTAGCCTCCCCAAGCCTTGTTTGTCTGTTTTTGTTCCAGATGTCCTTGATAGCTGCTGCCCACGCATTGGGATCCTCAGAGTCAATGACGAATGAAGAACCAAATGGT
>NC_090888.1:14369405-14371905 GCF_036669925.1 Montipora capricornis | reverse complement strand
GCAGCTGCTAATTATGCAGTTTTATGCAAAAACAGCATTGTGAGGGGAGAATGAACCGCAAAAGATTCAGATCTGTATAGTCCAGTACTGTTCCAACAAATTTTGTCACAGACTGTAGCTACATAATATTGTATAAATGAAAACCGAATTAAAGCTTTGAGGGAAATTTGAGATATTGACTTATTTGATAACGTTTGAAGTTTCAAATGTGGTCAAACTATAGATGTTAAATTGAAGTGCTTTGCAATGTGCATTTTAACTAGTTCATTACCTAAATTTCTGGTTGTTGCTGTAACATGACCAAGAAAATTTGATGTTGAAGAATCTTTCTCCTACAAAACAGGTGACTGCAAGAGGTCTGCAAGAGACAAGAACAATGAGAAAATGGATTAAGAACTCATGTTTTTATCATAATAATATTATAAAATAAAAGATATATATGAAATACATCATATATTGCACTGCGGGTATGAAATCAAATGAAACCATGTTGTCTCGCAGTGATGTCAGCGCAAATTTCTATTGCGTCGAGAAGCCTGAAAAATTTTCAGGACTTGAACCCGCGACCTCGCGATACCGGTGCGATGCTCTAACCAACTGAGCTATGAAGCCACTGACGTTGGGAGCTGGTCACTTCTGAATTCACAACTTCCGTGATAAGTAATTATGAGTGAAAGATATATATGAAATACATCATATATTGCACTGCGGGTATGAAATCAAATGAAATCATGCGAGACAACATGCGAGACAACATGGTTTCATTTGATATTATAAAGTAGTTTGATTACAATAATTCAATAATGGCCTTAAGTGAATTTCTTGCTGTGAGCCAGTCAGTAAAATTAAAGTTAGACAAAAATGAGATAGTTCTAATTCCAGAACAGAGCACCAGTGCTGGAAATAATTTTTCTTTATTCAGAGGACATAATGTCCTTTCAAATCTTCCTTTTGGTCGGACATTTGACAAATTGGACCGGACATAATTTATTGACTGACAATTAACACCTTGAAGAAGACTCAAGATGTGCTGGTGACATGTTCGGTCATCGCGTCTGATCATAATGTGAAATTAGCCGGACATTTTCAAAATTTGGTCGGACAATGTCCGATGACCGACTGTTATTTCCAGCACTGGAGCAATGTCTCATAATTACGAAGTTACAGTATTATCATGGTGGGTGACAAAAATATTTATGAAGATGTTTCAAAATTATCTGAAACTATGGGCATTTTGTTTTTCCAAGCCTAGTTTCCATATCTTTTAAAATATTATTTCTGATATTTGTGGGTATTGCGTTATAATTAATTACAGTAAATTTCATTTGGAAGCACACCACATGTGTAGGATTACAAAGTCTTACATGCTCATTGTACATACCTGCAATAACTTGATCTTTAATAATCTTACTCAGAAGAGTCTGGAAATCACATCTTTGGTTAAAACGTTTCCTCCTTTCGAGAAAACAAAATTGAAAATAAGCAGATAGAGAATCACTACCGCAGGGACCAGAAATATAGCATCCACCTTTAAGATGTCATGGTCAATTTATTAATATGTAAGTTGCAAAATTCTTAAATTCAAAATTTTGCTTTCAAAAATAAGTGAGTGTTACTTCTACTGAAAGCCATCAAGAGCAAAATATACATGTTGTATAGTTCAATAAAATTTAAGAAAGGCCGCGTACACATACTTCACAAAGTATTTATCTGCTTTGATAGAAGAATGAAATTTTGGATTTTACATAACAAATGGTTTGCATCCAGTTTTGCAAGAAAAAAATAATCATGTTATGGTGAAATTTTCATTTCAATTTTTAAAAAAAACTTCTTAGTAACTGACACATAACTATTAAAACACAAGTCAGTCTGCTCGGGATTAAGCACAATTGTTTTAACAACCTATGATATTGCTTTACACATGTCTAGCCGAGGGTAGGGTAGTTTCATCAAAGATTAAATCTACAATTATGATGGACAACGAGTTGAGGCAAATTCCCTGTTTTTTATGCTTGTGGACCTAACCCTAAACCTCCTATCCCTACCCCACCCCAGCAAATGGGTAAAATATTTACCTCAGCCAACAAAAGATCAAAATCCCTCTTTGTTATGGAAAAGGAAGTTATATGATTCTGTCTGAGATTCTAGCCTCACCGGAAAGACCCTATTCACAATCTTCCACCTTTTTAGTTATGGAAACCAACAGAACTTGTTCCAAATGGACCTACTTTTTTAATAATCTTAATGCCCATAGGCCACTTCGGAAAATACCATAATACTCTTTGTTTGTTCCCCCAAATTTTGCATAAGCATGGTTTTTGTTTTCTCTTGCATACCTGCCAACTCTCCCGGTTTTCCCGGGAGTCTCCAAGTTTTTCATCAAATCTCCCGGTTAAGCCACCAAATCTCCCGGGAACTACCTACCCTGGCTTTTTTCCTTTTTTTTTTTCACTAATTTCGTTATTTTCGCGATTTCAAAAAAGAAAATAAAGCAAGAAGT